>NC_083446.1:8002206-8264706 GCF_020745735.1 Hemiscyllium ocellatum
AGCACGGCCAATCCACCCTAACCAGCACATCCCTGGGCACTATGGGACAATTTAGCACGGCCAATCCACCCTAACCTGCACATCCCTGGGCACTATGGGACAATTTAGCACGGCCAATCCACCCTAACCTGCACACCTTTGTGACTGTGGGAGGAAACCGGAGCATTCGGAGGGAACCCATTTTCTCTCTTGGCCTCCTTTGGCCTGAGGCTCTGACAGGAGTGTATCACGTTTTCCTCAGCCTGCCTTGCTCCCTCAGTGATGGTGCTTGTGAACGGGAGCCTGGATGATAAATATTGGCAGCCTGTTCCCTCACAAGGGACTGGGATATCCATTGCACAGGATTCCAAGCACAGACACAAAGTCTGGAGACATAAATGTCATCATTTATGCTTTTAATGAGTTCTCTCACACCCCTGTAAAAACAAAAAAGAACTCCAAATCAGAAATAAAATTGCTGGAAATGCTCAGCCAGTACATAAGTATGAGGTGCTGTATTTTGGGAAAGACAAATCAGGCAGGATCTATACCCTTAATGAACATAGAACATAAAAATACAGCGCAGTACAGGCCCTTCAGCCCTCGATGTTGCGCTGATCCAAGCCCACCTAACCTACACTAGCCCACTATTCTCCATATGCCTATCCAATGCCCGTTTAATGCCCATAAAGAGGGAGAGTCCACCACTGCTACTGGCAGGGCATTCCATGAACTCACAACTCGCTGAGTAAAGAATCTACCCCTAACGTCTGTCCTATACCTACCACCCCTTAATTTAAAGCTATGCCCCTTCGTAATAGCTGACTCCAGCTAATGGTAAGGTCCTGGGTAGTGTTGCTGAACAAAGAGACCTTGGAGTGCAGGTTCATAGCTCCTTGAAAGTGGAATCGCAGGTAGATAGGATAGTGAAGAAGGCGTTAGGTATGCTTCCTTTATTGGTCAGAGTATTGAGTACAGGAGTTGGGAGGTCATGTTGTGGCTGTACAGGACATTGGTTAGGCCACTGTTGTAATATTGTGGGCAGTTCTGTCTCCCTGCTACAGGAAGGATGTTGTGAAATTTGAAAGGGTTCAGAAAAGATTTTGTGGGGATTGGAGGGTTTGAGCTACAGGGAGAGGCTGTACGGGCTGGGGCTGTTTTCCCTGGAGCGTCGGAGGCTGAGGGGTGACCTTATA
Source organism: Hemiscyllium ocellatum (assembly GCF_020745735.1). Lineage (NCBI taxonomy): Eukaryota > Metazoa > Chordata > Chondrichthyes > Orectolobiformes > Hemiscylliidae > Hemiscyllium > Hemiscyllium ocellatum. Next base: position 8,003,382 of record NC_083446.1, read on the forward strand.
GAGGTTTATAAAATCATGAGGGGGCATGGATAGGGTACATAGGCAAGGTCTTTTCCCTGGGGTGGGGGAGTCCAGAACTAGAGGGGCATAGGTTTAGGGTGAGAGGGGAAAGATATAAAAGAGACCTAAGGGGCAACTTTTTCACACAGAGGATGGTGCGTGTGTGGAATGAGCTGCCAGAGGAAGTGGTGGAGGCTGGTACAATTGCAACATTTAAAAGGCATCTGGATGGGGACATGAATAGGAAGGGTTTGGAGGGATATGGGCCAAGTGCTGGCAAATGGTTTCGGATACCTGGATGAGATGGACCGAAGGGTCTGTTTCTGTGCGGTACATCTCTGGGCCATTGTGTCTGCTTCATCAGCTACGCGTCCCAGGCACCTACCATCCTCTGCGTTTGCAACTTGCCTCGCGCATCTTCACCTACCCCCCCCCCCCCCCACCTTAAACCTTTGCCCCTCGTGTTTGATGACAGCGAGTCAGGCAGTACACGTGGGGAAAGAGAGAGAGAGAGAGAGAGAGAGAGAGAGAGCTAACCTCTTGGGTCGAGATAACCTTTCATGTGAGCTGATGTGAAATGCAGAGGGGGGCGCGTTTATGTAATAGTGAGGGGGAGGGGTAGAAAGGACGTTGATGGCTCAGATTAAGCGACAGGAATGTGAGACTGGCAGAACAAGGGTGTGTCTCACCACCAGATGAGAGATGGGGAAGAGATACTTGGGGTTGGGGAGAGCAGATGACAGAGATTAGTGAAGTTAAAGGAAGGAAGAGATGGGCTTGGCTTCACAATCAGAGGGTCCTGAACTCAGTACTAAGCGCAGAAAGTTGTAAAGGGCCTCATCTGAAGAGGATGAGATATTGTCCTTGTGGTTTTTCCATTCATTCCCCCCCCCCCCCCCTTTTATAATTATATAAACTTCTGTCAGTCCTCCCTTCAGCACACCGACCAAACAATCCAAGATGGTCCATCTACACCTTCCAGCTCATACCCTCTAACCCAGGCAGCACCCTCGCCACGTCCTACCAAGAGCTTGTGGCGAGCGTACTGACCCTAACTCCCTGGACACGCACCCCTCTCCCCCACCGTTCCTGCCCCTGCACCGGCTGGGGGGGGGGGGTCCCGCTGATGTCGACTCTGCCCAGAACTCAGTGTCGGGTCTCTGCTGAATGAAGGTCGGCCGACGTTCTCAGGGCTTGCCTGTGCTGAGCTGACGTTGGCGTATAATCATCGGTTTAGGCTGGCGTCGGAGTCAGTCGCTGCCCAGAACTGCCAGGGAGCCCTGACTGATAGCGGAACAGCCCCTGGGACCCGTGAGTGATGCCTGATCGTCATTAATCCCTAACCCGAGGACATAAAGATTCCAGATTCCAGTCTGAAGCAAGCGTTCAGGGGTGGATTGCCAGACGGCTCTGTGGAACTGCGCCCGATAAATGCAGGTATCTCCCCTCCCACTTCTCTTCACCATTAACCCTTTATGCAGTTATACAGCACGGAAACAGACCCTTCGGCCCAACCAGTCCGTGCCAACCCATAATCCCCAAACTAACCTAGTCCCACCTGCCTGCTCCTGGCCCATTTCCCTCCAAACCCTTTCCTGTTCATGTCCTTATCCAAATGTCTTTTAAATGTTGTAACTGTTCCCACAACCCACCACTTCCTCAGGAAGGTCATTCCACACACGAACCGCCCTCTGGGTAAAAAAATACTGCCTCCTTTTTAAATTGTTCTCATCTCACCTTTGTCTTTAAATCCCCCCACCCTAGAGAGAATGTTCACGTTATCTGTGCCCCTCATGATTTTATAAACCTCTATAACGTCACCCCTCAGCCTCTGACGCTCCAGAGAAAAAAGGTCCCGGCCTATCCAGCCGCTCAAACCCTCCATTCCCGGGAACATCCTGGTAAATCTCTTCTGAACCCTCTCCAGTTTAACAACATCCTTCCTGTAACAGGGCGGCCAGAACTGGACACAGTAATCCAGACGAGGCCTCACCAATGTCCTGTACAACCCCAACATGACGTCCCAACTCCTACACTCACAGCTCTGAGCAATGAAGGCAAGTGTGCTAAATGCCTTCTTAACCCCCTCCCCCACCTACCTGTGACGCAAACTTTAAAGAATTATGTATCTGAACCCCTGGGTCTCTCTGTTCTACACCACTACCCAAGGCCCTACCATTGATTGTATAAGTCTTGCCCCTGTTAGTCTTACCAAACTCACATTTATGCAAATTAAACCTCTTTTTGTGGAAGATCTTTTCTGGTTGTCTAAGAGCAGGTGGGGTGGGGAGTGGTGATGTGGGAGGGCCATTGCTAATCTGCCCATGCGAGACTCAATCAGGCCATTACAAGGGTTAAATCCACCCCCAGCTGCAAGGGGAAGGGTCAAGAGTCATGTCTTGGGTTGTAGGTTTGCTCGCTGAGCTGGAAGGTTCATTTTCAGATGTTTCGTCGCCACACTAGGTAACATCATCAGTGAGCCTCCGGATGAAGCTCTGGTGGAGCCCACTTTGTATTGATGTGTTTGAGTTTCCTCAGGTCGGTGATGTCATTTCCCTGTCGCCATAGGAAATGATGTCGCCAATCGGAGGAAACCCAAACATATAATCAGAAAGTGGGCTGCACCACCAGTGCTTCATCCGGAGGCTCACTGATGATGTTACCTAGCATGGCGACGAAACGTCTGAAAACGAACCTTCCAGCTCAGCGAGCAAGCCTACACCTACAAGCTCAACCCGAGCTACAAATCTTCTCAAGTCATGTCTCAGTTCGGGCCAGGTATGGAGGGCGCATTTCCCCGTCCTGCAGAGAGGGGCATCAGTGAGCCCTGATAGGCTTTGAACCCCACCCCCGATGATGGGTTTCCCAGTCCTAGCTCTGGACTTTTCCGTTCTGTGGAAATCGAATGTTTCTGGCTATCCAGGTCTGAGTCACGAGAGCTTTAAGGCAGAGGAGCAGAATCAGGCCATTCGTCCCGTCGGGTCTGTTCTGCCATTCGATTTGGCTCACAGGTAATAGACAGAGGGTAACAGACAGAGGGTGGTGATGGAGGGTTGTTTTTCAGAGTGGAGGCCTGTGACCAGTGGAGTGCCACAAGGACTGCTGCTGGGTCCACTACCTTTCATCATTTATATAAATGGTTTGGATGTGAACGTAGGAAGAATTGAGTTAGTCAGTTTGCAGGTGACATCAAAATTGGAGGTGTAGTGGATAGTGAAAAAGGTTACCTCAGAGTACAACAGGACCTTAATCAGATGGGCCGAGGAGTGGCAGATGGAGTTTAATTTAGATAAATGTGAGGTGCGGCATTTTGGAAAGGGCGGGGCAGGACTAATACACTTAATGGTAAGGTCCCGGGGAGTGTTGCTAATCAAAGAGACCTTGGAGTGCAGGGGTGGTACGGTGGCTCAGAGGTTAGCACTGCTGCCTCAAGGTGCCAGGGACCCGGGTTCGATCCCACCCTCAGGCGTCTGTCTGTGTGGAGTTTGCACATTCTCCCCGTGTCTGCGTGGGGTTTCCTCCGGGTGCTCCGGTTTCCTCCCACAGTCCAAAGATGTGCAGGTTAGGGTGGGTTGGCCATGCTAAATTGTCCCATAGTGCCCAGGGATGTGGAGGTTAGGATGGATTGGCCATGCTAAATTGTCCCATAGTGCCCAGGGATGTGCAGGTCAGGGTGGATTGGCCGTGCTAAATTGTCCCATAGTGCCCAGGGATGTGCAGGTTAGGGTGGATTGGCCGTGCTAAATTGCCCCATAGTGTCCAGGGATGTGCAGGTTAGGGTGGATTGGCCGTGCTAAATTGCCCCATAGTGTCCAGGGATGTGCAGGTTAGGGTAGATTGGCCGTGCTAAATTGTCCCAGTGTCCAAAGATGTGCAGGATAGGGCGGGTTGGCTGTGCTAAAGTTTCTGTGGTGTTCGGTGCATTAGTCAGAGGGAAATAGGTCTGAGTGGGTTACTCTTCAGAGGGTCAGTGTGGACTGGTTGGGCTAAGGGGCTGTTTCCACACTGTCGGGAATCTAATGTAATCTTCATAGCTCCTTGAAGGAGGAGTTGCAGGTAGATAGGATAGTGAAGAAGGTGTTTGGTATGCTTTCCTTTATTGGTCAGAGTATTGAGTACAGGAGTTGGGAGGTCGTGTTGCGGCTGTACAGGACATTGGTTAGGCCGCTGTTGGAATGTTGGCCATGCTAAATTGTCAGAGATATTGAGCTTCAGGACCACAAGGACATGCTGAGAAGATTAAGAGGTGACTTAATTGAGACTGATCAGATAATCAGGGGGTTAGATAGGGTGGACAGGGAGAGCCTTTTTCCTTGGATGGTTATGGCTAGCATGAGGGGACATAGCTTTAAACTGAGGCGTGATAGATAGAGGACAGATGTCAGAGGTAGTTTCTTCACTCAGAGAGTAGGAGGGGTGTGGAACACACGGCCTGTAACAGTAGGAGACTCGCCGACTTTAAGGGCATTTAAATGGTCATTGGATAAACATATGGATGAGAATGGAATAGTGTAGGTTAGATGGGCTTCAGATTGGTTCCACAGGTCAGCACAACATCGAGGGCCGAAGGGCCTGTACTACACTGGAATGTTCTATGTAAAACATGAAACACAACCCTCCAACACGGCCATGATATCCTGAATTAATCTAGAACCATTCCCCAGCACTTGGCCCATATCCCTCCAAACCCTTCCTATTCATGTCCCCATCCAGATGCCTCTTAAATGTTGTCATTGTACCAGCCTCCACCACTTCCTCTGGCAGCTCATTCCACACACGCACCACCCTCTGGGTGAAAAAGTTGCCCCTCAGGTCCCTTTTAAATCTTTCCCCTCTCACCTTAAACCTACAGGAGGTTGGTGAGGCCGCACTTGGAGTATTGCGTTCAGTTTTGGTCCCCGTGTGATAGGAAGGATGTTATCAAACTGGAAAGAGTGTGGAAGGAATTTACAAGGATGTTGGCAGGACTCCAGGGTCTGAGTTATAGGGAGAGGTTGGACAAGCGAGGGCTGTTTCCATTAGAGCGTAGGAGACTGAGGGGGGGACCTTATGGAGGTGTATAAGATCATGAGAGGCATGGACAGGGTGAACGCACTCAGTCTTTTCCCCAGGGTCGGTGAATCGAGGACTAGAGGGCATCAGTTTAAGGTGAGAGGGGAAAGAATAAAAGCGAACCTGAGGGGCAACATTTTTACCCAGCAGAGGGTACGCAGATGGAATGAGCTGCCAGTGGAAGTGGTTGAGGTGGGTACATTAACAACATTTAAAAGACATTGGGACAAATCCATGGCTAGGAACCATGAAGGAGAGGCACTCTGAAATCTAGGCTTCCAAATAAACTTGGTGGACTATAACCTGGTGTTGTGAGATTTTTAAGTTTGGGTAGGAAAGGATTAGAAGGATGTGGGCCTAGTGCAGGGAAATGGGGTGAGAGTGGACGGCCATTTTGTCTTCATGGACCAGTTTGGGGTCAGTCTCTGTGCTGGAGGACTCTATGACTCTCTATCCTCTAGGTTTGAACTCCCTCTTACTTGGGTGGAAAAGACATTGACCGTTCACGGCTGCACCACCTGCGATGTCTTCTGGGATGGGTGGGGCCTATAAAAGAAGGATGGGTCATGTCGAAACTGGGGCACCGATTTCCTAGCGGGGAGGTTTGCCATTGGCACTCTGGAGGGTTTAATGAATCAGATTACTTACAGTGTGGAAACAGGCCCTTCGGCCCAACAATTCCACACCGACCCTCCGAAGCGCAACCCACCCATTCCCCTACATTTACCCCTTCACCTAACACTACGGGCAATCTAGCACGGCCAATCCACCCTAACCTGCACATCTTTTGGATTGTCGGAGGAAACCCACGCAGATACGGGGAGAATGTGCAAACTCCACACAGTCAGTCGCCTGAGGTGGGAATTGAACCTGGGACTTTGGTGCTGTGAGGCAGCAGTGCTAACCCACTGTGCCACCCAGAACTGTGGCAGAGTGGGGGAGGGTGCGGGGGACCCGAGCAGAAGGAGATTAATAGGATGAACAAGCCGGACCTGTTTACTGATGAAGGTGGGACTGACAAAAGTGCGTTGATTAAGACAGGAGGGAGAAACAGTCAAAGAAAATTCATTACCAAAAGTCAGGGGGAGAGCGAGTTCATGGTGGAGCTGTTGATACAAATGCACGGAACGTCAGGAGAAAATGAAATGAGCCACTGGCAGAGATTCAGATGATAGACGTTGATGCAGTCGACACTGCAGAGAGATGGCCGAAGGCTGGTCAGAACTGGGAATGAAACATAGCAAGCTTAGCAGGAACAGCAGGGAAGGTGGACCAGCATTCCTGATACGAAGTTCTGTGGGGAGGGAGGATCCGATAAGGGGGAAAGCGACCTTACAGAGTGGTACAACATGGAAACAGACCCTTCGGCCCAACTCGTTAGATGACCTAACCTAACCTAGTCCCATTTGCCAGCACTTGGCCCTTCCCACAGGGGTGGACCTGAGGGACTGTAAAGGAACTAAGAGCGTAATAGGTATCATATCCAGACCAGCAGGTAGCAGGCTGCTACAGGAAAGTTGTTGTGAAACTTGAAAGGGTCCAGGAAAGATTTACAAGGGCGTTGCCAGGGTTGGAGGGTTTGAGCTACAGGGAGAGGCTGAACAGGCTGGGGCTGTTTTCCCTGGAGCGTCGGAGGCTGAGGGGTGACCTTATAGAGGTTTATAAAATCATGATGGGCATGGATAGGGTAAATAGACAAAGTCTTTTCCCCCTGGGGTGGAGGAGTCCAGAACTAGAGGGGTGTAGGTTTAGGGTGAGAGGGGAAGGATTTGAAAGGGACCTGAGGGGCAACATTTTCATACAGAGGGTGGTGCGTGTATGGAATGAGCTGCCAGAGGAAGTGGTGGAGGCTGGTACAATGACAACATTTAAAAGGCACCTGAATAGGAAGGGTTTGGAGGGATATGGGTCAAATGGGACTGGGTTAGTTTAGGATACCTGGTCAGCATGGACGAGTTGGACCGAAGGATCTGTGTCCGTGCTGTACGTCTCTATAACTCTGTGGACCTGGATCATATAGATGCTGACGTTATGTCGAAAACGCAGAGTAGTATTTAATGGGGGGGGGGGAGTTTTAATGTTGACATAGACTGGGAGAGACAGACAAGCGCTGAGCAGAAAAGGTTGTCAATATCTAGAATGCATCCAGGATAGATTCCGATTGCAAGGTGTCTTGGATGCAACAAAGGGTTGAGTAAGTTTTCTTTTCCAGAACAGAGACCTGTGACCAGTAGTGTTCCACAGGGGCCCATGTTTGTTTGTCATTTGTACTAACGACTTGGGTGAGAATATAGGAGGCATGGGCAGTACATTTGCTGATCACACCAAGATTGGTGGGATAGAGGGCAGGGAAGAAGGTTACCTATAATTACAAAGAGATCTTGATTGATTGGGTCAATGGGAGTGGGAGATGGAGGTTGGTTTGGATGAATGCAAGGTGTTGCTAAGAAACAGGGACAGGAGATGTACCATTAAAAGCAAGGCTTTAGGCAGTGTAATGGAACAGAGAGACCGAGGGTGTTCAGGTACATCATCACAGGGGGGGGTGTTCAGAAGGTGTTTAGCACGCTTGCTCAGATCATTGAGTGTAGGAGTTGGGATGTCATGTTGGGGTTGTGCAGGACATTGGTGAGGCCTCGTTTGGATCACTGTGTCCCATTCTGGTCGCCCTGTTATAGGAAGGATAGTATTAAACTGGAGAGGGTTCAGAAGAGATTTACCAGGATGTCGCCGGGAATGGAGGGTTTGCGTTATAAGGAGATGTTGGATTGGCCGGGACTATTCTCGTTGGAAGTTGAGGGGCATACCTTTAAGGTGAAAGGAGAAATATTCAAAACATACATGGGGGGTGGGGTGGGGGGGCACATGATTGACACAGAGAGTGATTCGTGTGTGGAATAAGCTTCCAGAGGAAGAGATGGATGCAGGTACGTTTGAAGCTATTTGGATGTGTATACAAATGTTTGCAGTTATACCATTTAAAAGACATTTCGATAAGGACATGAATAGGAAAGGGTTTGGAGGGATATGGGCCAGGAGCAGGCAGGTGGCACTAGGTTAGTTTGGGATTATGGGTTGGCATGGACTGGTTGGGCTGAATGGGTCTGTTTCCATGCTGTCGGACTCTGTGACACTGTGACTGTAAATGTACAATCAAAGGCTGAGAGGCGGGATACCGTCAGTGACCACAGGGAATTGGCCGGCCAATCATTTTCCTTCAGTTTTCTCGGCAGAAAAGGCTGATAGCTTTCCGCGAGTCGCAAAGACATTGACAGAGGATCACGGGCAGGGTTCTGACTAAAATGAGCTGAAGGAAATCATCGATAACGGGGAAATTATTGGAACCGAAGAGTGATGAGTTCCCAGGACAATTCCCATCCCAAGGGTGTTAAGAGATGTAGAGGAGCACATTGTTGCTGCTGTAGCCAAAGCATTTCAGATGTAGGTTTGCTCACTGTGCTGGATGGTTCATTTCCAGACGTTTCGTCACCCTGCTAGGTAACATCTTCAGTGGGCCTCCGGGTGAAGCACTGCTGATGATTCTATTAATAAGTTTGGGTTTCTTTGGGTTGGTGATGTCACTTCCTGGGATGACGTCACTTCCCGGGATGACGTCATTTCCGGTTCTTTTCCTCAGGGGATGGTAGATGGCGTAGACCCCATCAACCACCCGCTGAGAAAGAGAACCGGAAATGGCATCACCACAGGAAATGACATCACCGCAGAAATGACTCTCCATGCTTTAAGAAGGGTGAAAGCCTAGTGATTCCAAACTAGTTAGACGAATATACGTGGGTCGGGCAAATTGGGTGGAGTCTATTACTGAGGGTCGGAGGGATGACCTCGAAAACTCTCAGTTGACCAAGGAAGGATCAGCATGGATTCGGGAAGGGGAGGTCATGCCTGACAAACCTCACAGGAATTTGTTTTTGAAGAGATGACAACGGTGATGGACAGAGCGAAGTCGATGGATGCGGTTTGCATGGACTTCCAGACGGATAAAGTCCCACACTGTTTTGGTCTCCGTCTCTACTGGAGAGAGAGTGTGCTGGCCCTGGAGGGAGTGCAGAGGGAATTCACAAGGTTAACTCCGGAGTTGAGAAAATTACCTCATGAGGAGAGATTGAGTAGACTGGGATTATATTCGTTGGAAGAGGGTATCTTATGGAAACATGTAAAATTATAAAGGGAAGGGGTAAGATGGAAGGAAGGGGGGCTGTTTCCACTGAAACTAGAACGAGGAGGCTTCCAAATGAGGGGGAGCAGATTTCAGACTGAGCTGGGGAAGAACGGTGGGCAGCACGGTGGCACAGTGGTTAGCACTGCTGCCTCCCGGCGCCAGAGACCCGGGTTCAATTCCCGCCTCAGGCGACTGTCTGTGTGGAGTTTGCACGTTCTCCCCGTGTCTGCGTGGGTTTCCTCCGGGTGCTCCGGTTTCCTCCCACAGTCCAAAGATGTGCGGGTCAGGTGAATTGGCCGTGCTAAATTGCCCGTAGTGTTAGGTTAGGGGTATGGGTGGGTTGTGCTTCGGCGGGTCGGTGTGGACTTGTTGGGCCGAACGGCCTGTTTCCACACTGTAAGTAATCTAATCTTTAAAAAAAAGAACGTCTTCATCCAAAGGGGTGGAATTCCCTGCCCAGCTGAGGTGACCTCGTTGAATAGATGGATTTTTGAACTGGGAAGGAATATGGGATACGGTGAGAGGGTGGGTAAGTGGAGCTGAGTCCACAAAAAAAGATCAGCCATGACCTCATAGAATGCCAGACAGTCTCGATGGGCCAAATGGCCTACTCCCGCTCCTATTTCTGATGGTCTTAAGAGACTGAAAATGTGTTGCTGGAAAAGCGCAGCAGGTCAGGCAGCATCCAAGGAGCAGGAGAATCAACGTTTCGGGCATAAGCCCTTCATCAGGAAACGGCTTATACCCGAAACGTCGACTCTCCTGCTCCTTGGATGCTGCCTGACCTGCTGCGCTTTTCCAGCAACACATTTTCAGCTCTGATCTCCAGCATCTGCAGTCCTCACTGTCTCCTCGAAGTTCTTAAGGGACTGTCAGGTAAGGTGGAAACCCACGGGATTGTGGGCAAAACTTCCGAGGAAATGGGTTGGGTGACAGGGTTCGGAGGGTTGGAATAAAGGGTCAGTGCTCAAAACAGGCAGGACGTGACTAGTGGTGTCCCACAGGGCTCTGCATTGGGGCCTCAATTTATTCACAATATCCATTAGTGACTTGCAAGGCGTTAAAAAGGCACAAGATCCGAATTTGCTGACAACGCAGAATTGGACGGCATTATGGACAGTGTTGACGACAGCATAAAATTGCAACAGGATATTGATAGGTTGGCCGAAGCTGCAGCAGATGTGACTTAATATCTGCTTGTGCGAGGCGATCCCTTTCAGATTGAGAAAGGATAGATCAGGATATTTTTAAAAGGCACAACGTTTACATACGATGGACGTCCAACAAGATTTGGGGATGCAGGTGGGAAGCTGTATGAAAAGCCAGGAACCAATGCAGAAAATAATCCCGATGGCTCATGGAAGGGCTGGAGTGTAGGGACACAGACATGTTACTGCAGTAACACAAAACCCGAGTTAGACCCCACATTGTGAGCAGATCTCACCACCAAAACCTGAGGAAGGAGGTTTGGAATCTTCAAGGCGTTCAAATTAGGTTTGTCAGAATGACTCCTGGATTTCGGCAGTTAGGTCACGAGGAGAGATTAGACCAATTTTCATCATTTTACATCAATGATTTGGGTGTGAACGTAGGAGGTATGGGTTTGTCAGTTTGTAGATGACACCAAAATTGGAGGTGAAGTGGACAACGAAGAAGGTTACCTCAGAGTACTACGGGATCTTGATCAGATGAGCCGAGGAGTGGCAGATGGAGTTTAATTTAGATAAATGTGAGGTGCTGTATTTTGGAAAGGGTGGGGCCGGACTAATACACTTAATGGTAAGGTCCCGGGGAGTGTTGCTAAACCTTGGGGTACAGGTACATAGCTCCTTGAAAGTGGAATCGCAGGTGGATAGGATAGTGAAGGAGGCGTTTGGTATGCTTTCCTTTATTGGTCAGAGTATTGAGTACAGGAGTTGGGAGGTCATGTTGCGGCTGTACAGGACATTGGTTAGGGAACACTTTTGCATTTAGTTCTGGTCTCCCTGCTACAGGAAGGATGTTGTGAAACTTGAAAGGGTTCAGAAAAGATTTACAAGGATGTTGCCAGGGTTGGAGGGTTTGAGCTACAGGGAGAGGCTGAACAGGCTGGGGCTGTTTTCCCTGGAGCGTCGGAGGCTGAGGGGTGACCTTATAGAGGTTTATAAAATCATGAGGGGGCATGGATAGGGTGAATGGACAAGGTCTTTTCCCTGGGGTGGGGGAGTCCAGAACTAGAGGGGCATAGGTTTAGGGTGGGAGGGGGAAGATGTAAAAGGGACCTAAGGGGCAACTTTTTCATACAGAGGGTGGTGTGTGTATGGACTGAGATGCCAGAGGAAGTGGTGGAGGCTGGTACAATGACAACATTTAAATGAATAGGAAGGGTTTGGAGGGATATGGGCCGGGTGCTGGCAGGTGGGACTAGATTGGGTTGGGATATCTGGTCAGCATGGACGGGTTGGACCGAAGGGTCTGTTTCTGTGCTGTACATCTCAATGACTCTAAACTGGGCTGGTATTCCCTAGAATGTAGAAGGTTAATGGATGACCTAATCGAGGGACTCAGAATATTAATGTGGAAAGACATGAACTACTTCCACTGAGGCTCATGGCCTAAGAATGAGGGCCGGAGCTTCCAAGAGAGATGTTGGGAAGCTCAAAGGCTGGAAGAGGTTTGGAATGCCTCTCCATGAACAGCAGTGATTGCCGGATCTGTTGTTAATTTTTAATCTGAGAGAGAGAGAGAGAGAGATATTTGTGATGAGCAAATGTGTGAAGGGATATGGACCAAAGGCAGGTAGACAGGGTTAAGTCACAGATCAGCCATCAGCTCATTGAAGGGCAGAAGAGGTTCGAGGGGCAGAATGGCCTACTCCTGTTCCTGTGTTTTTAACACCTGACTTGTGCCTTATGACAAGCTTTAGGGAGTCAGAAGGTGAGCTACTCGCTGGAGGATTCCTCTGACCTACTCTTGTCAACCACTGTGTTTTTGTGGGGAGTCCAGTTGAGTTTCTGGTCAATGGTAACCCCCAGAATGTTGAGGATTCTGTGATGGTAACACCATTAAATGTCAGGGGGTGATGGTTAGATTCAGTGATGGTAACACCATTGAATGTCAAGAGGGTGATGGTTAGATTCAGTGATGGTAACACCGTTGAATGTCAAGAGGGTGATGGTTAGATTCAGTGATGGTAACACCGTTGAATGTCAAGGGGGTGATGGTTAGATTCAGTGATGGTAACACCATTGAATGTCAAGAGGGTGATGGTTAGATTCAGTGATGGTAACACCGTTGAATGTCAAGGGGGTGGTGGTTAGAGCCTGTCTTATGAAATATAAGAAAGGAACATGAATCGGCCATTCGGCCTCTTGAGCCTGCTCTCCCATCCAGTAGCATCCCCTTTGATATTTGTGTTCCAAATTTCACATTCCCCCTACCCACCGACAACCTGACCCCACCCCCGGTGTTACCATCACTGAATCTACCATCACCAACAAAAATCTGTCTTCCTCCCCACTAAAAACCGTTCCCGGCTGCTTCTGAGGAGATTGGAAACTGTCAGGCCTTGGTCCAGCCCTCTGTGATGGAGTGTCTGTGTGAGGTCTATCTCAGGCCCTCTGTGATGGAGTATCTGAGTGAGGTCTATCTCAGGCCCTCTGTGATGGAGTGTCTGAGTGAGGTCTATCTCAGGCCCTCTGTGATGGAGTACCTGAGTGAGGACTATCTCAGGCCCTCTGTGATGGAGTGTCTGAGGGAGGTCTATCTCAGGCCCTCTGTGATGGAGTATCTGAGTGAGGTCTATCTCAGGCCCTCTGTGATGGAGTACCTGAGTGAGGTCTATCTCAGGCCCTCTGTGATGGAGTGTCTGAGGGAGGTCTATCTCAGGCCCTCTGTGATGGAGTATCTGAGTGAGGTCTATCTCAGGCCCTCTGTGATGGAGTGTCTGAGGGAGGTCTATCTCAGGCCCTCTGTGATGGAGTGTCTGAGGGAGGTCTATCTCAGGCCCTCTGTGATGGAGTATCTGAGTGAGGTCTATCTCAGGCCCTCTGTGATGGAGTGTCTGAGGGAGGTCTATCTCAGGCCCTCTGTGATGGAGTGTCTGAGGGAGGTCTATCTCAGGCCCTCTGTGATGGAGTATCTGAGTGAGGTCTATCTCAGGCCCTCTGTGATGGAGTGTCTGAGTGAGGTCTATCTCAGGCCCTCTGTGATGGAGTACCTGAGTGAGGTCTATCTCAGGCCCTCTGTGATGGAGTACCTGAGTGAGGTCTATCTCAGGCCCTCTGTGATGGAGTACCTGAGTGAGGTCTATCTCAGGCCCTCTGTGATGGAGTACCTGAGTGAGGTCTATCTCAGGCCCTCTGTGATGGAGTGTCTGAGTGAGGTCTATCTCAGGCCCTCCGTGATGGAGTACCTGAGTGAGGTCTATCTCAGGCCCTCTGTGATGGAGTACCTGAGTGAGGTCTATCTCAGGCCCTCTGTGATGGAGTGTCTGAGTGAGGTCTATCTCAGGCCCTCTGTGATGGAGTACCTGAGTGAGGTCTATCTCAGGCCCTCTGTGATGGAGTGTCTGAGTGAGGTCTATCTCAGGCCCTCTGTGATGGAGTATCTGAGGGAGGACTATCTCAGGCCCTCTGTGATGGAGTGTCTGAGTGAGGTCTATCTCAGGCCCTCTGTGATGGAGTACCTGAGTGAGGACTATCTCAGGCCCTCTGTGATGGAGTATCTGAGGGAGGACTATCTCAGGCCCTCTGTGATGGAGTGTCTGAGTGAGGTCTATCTCAGGCCCTCTGTGATGGAGTGTCTGAGTGAGGTCTATCTCAGGCCCTCTGTGATGGAGTGTCTGAGTGAGGTCTATCTCAGGCCCTCTGTGATGGAGTACCTGAGTGAGGACTATCTCAGGCCCTCTGTGATGGAGTGTCTGAGGGAGGTCTATCTCAGGCCCTCTGTGATGGAGTATCTGAGTGAGGTCTATCTCAGGCCCTCTGTGATGGAGTATCTGAGTGAGGTCTATCTCAGGCCCTCTGTGATGGAGTACCTGAGTGAGGTCTATCTCAGGCCCTCTGTGATGGAGTACCTGAGTGAGGTCTATCTCAGGCCCTCTGTGATGGAGTGTCTGAGTGAGGTCTATCTCAGGCCCTCTGTGATGGAGTGTCTGAGTGAGGTCTATCTCAGGCCCTCTGTGATGGAGTATCTGAGTGAGGTCTATCTCAGGCCCTCTGTGATGGAGTACCTGAGGGAGGTCTATCTCAGGCCCTCTGTGATGGAGTACCTGAGTGAGGTCTATCTCAGGCCCTCTGTGATGGAGTACCTGAGGGAGGTCTATCTCAGGCCCTCTGTGATGGATGGGGTGCCTTCCATTGAGCTATATACATTCCAACCAGATGGTGGACGCTTGGAGCACTGCCCCCCTCCGTCTCGGTTACTGTGAGCCCTTGTCTCCCAGACGGTGAGGGACGTTTAGAGAGGAGGGGGGACTCGGCTTGGTTGGACATGGCTGGCAAACCACCCCCACCCCCTCCTTGGCCTTACCTGCCTTGTGTCCCATCATTCCTCAGCTGGCACAGGCTGACCAATGGGCACAGTACGAGTAGAACATCAAACACACGCCTCTGTCCCTCACCCAGTTCTCACACTCCGAGCTCCTCACACCTCCTCCCCTCCTTTCTTCTGCTCTCTCATCCGTTCAACTTCTCTCTCCCTCTCCCCCCTCCTCTCCTGCTTCACCCTCTGTTCTGTCCCCCTCCTCTTCCCTCATTTTCTCTTTTTTCCTCCTCTCTCCCCCTTCTCCCCCTCCTTCCCTCTCTCCTCTCCTCTCCCTCTCACTCGACCTTCCCCCCCTCCTCTGTCCTTCCTGCTGTCCCTTCCCGTCACTCTCCCCCTCCACTCCCTCACCCCCTCCTCTCCCTCTCCCCTTCATCTCTCTCTCTCTCCCCCCGTCTCTACCCCTCTCCCCCTCCTCTCTCCCTCTCCACCTCCCTCCACCCCTGCTCCCTCTCTCTCCCCCCTCCCTCTCCTCCTCCTCTCTCCCGCTCCACCTCCCTCTCCCCTCCTCTCTCTCCCCCTCCCTCATCCCTCCTCTCTCTTTCCCCCTCCCTCACCCGTCTCTCTCTCCCCCCTCCACCTCCTCTCTTCCCCCTCCCCTCCTCTCTTTCCCTCTCCTCCTCTCTCTCCCCCTCCCTCTTACCCTCCTCTCTCTCACCTTCCTCTCTCTCTCTACCTCCCTCTCCTCCTCCTCTTCTCTCTCTCCCCCTCCTCTCTTCCCCCTCCCTCTCCCTCTCCTCTCTCTCTCCCCCTCCCTTTCCCCTCCTCTCTCCCTCCTCTCTCCCCCTTCCCTCTTCCCCCTCCCTCTCCCTCTCTACCTCCTCTCTCTCCCCCCCTCCCCCTTTCTCTCCTCCTCTCTCTCCCCCCCTCACTTCTCTCTCCCCCTCCTCTCTCTCCCCCTCCTCTCTCTCACCCTCCTCTCTCTCCCCCTCCCTCTCCCCCTCCTCTCGCTCTTCCCCCTCTGTCACCCCTCTCTCTCCCTCCTCCTCTTTCTCATCATTTCTCTCTCTCCCCTTCCTCTCTACTCCCTCCTCTCCTTCTTCCCATCTTTCTCTTTCCCCCTCTCTCTTTCCTCTCTCTGCCCCTCTCTTGCCCCCATCCCCTCCTTTCTCCTCCCTTCTCACTCTGCCCCTCCCTCTCCCCCTCCCTCTCCCCCTTCTCTCTCTCTCCCCTCACCTCTGTCTCTCTCTCTCCCCTTCCTCTCTACCACCTCTCTCTTCACTCTCCCCTCTCTCTGTCCCCTCCTCACGCTGTCTCTCCCTCTCTCTCCCCCCATCTTTCTCCCCCATCTCTCCCTCCCTATCTCTCTCCCCCTCCCCCTCTCTCTCCCCATCTCTCTCTCCCCTCACCGCTGTGTCTCTCTCCCTCTCTCTCCCCCTACCTTTCTCCCCCATCTCTCCCTCCCTATCTCTCTCCCCCCTTCTCTCTCTCCCCTCATCGCTGTGTCTCTTTCTCTCCCCTTCCTCTATACCCCTCCCTCTTCTCTCTCCCCCTCTCTCTTTCCTTCTCCATTTCCCTGTCCTCTCTCTCTCTCCTCCTACTCTATTTCCTCCACCTCCCTCTCGCCTCCCATTCCTCTCAACCCCCCCAACATTCCCCATCCTCTCTCCCCCCCCCCCTCAGTGTTCCCTCCCCTCCCCATCAGGGCACTCCCTCGAGCACAGAGTGATATCTGAGGTCCTGGTGTTCCGAGGGGCCCTGGATACACACCGGCCCCCTCTCCCCTCGCCCGCCATATCACCCCCGCTCCCTCGCCGAAAGGAAGGCTCCTGGCTGGCGGGTTGGGTGGGGGCTGTCGTCATAAACCGACCTCAAAAACACCCCTCCCACCCCACCACCCCCCTCGCCCCACCTGGCTCCTTTCGAACTGCACTCCCCCCCCCCTTTGACCCTTGACCCCCGGTCAGGGGCCACGCCAACGGAAAGACGTCCCCTCGTATTTTGGGGTGGGGGTGGGGGGGGGGTGATCATGTCGGTTGAACGCAAATGAGCAGTCAGGGTCACCTTCACGGGGACGGCCATGCCATCGGTCCGTCCATCAACGCCTTCCCCCCACTCTGGATCAGCACTGCAACCCTTTCCCAGGGTTCCTTTCGATGGGGATCAATACCTGAGTCAATATTTCATTATAAAAAGATTATTAGTTCCAACAAGGTCCACCAGACAGCACCGGCGAGGTATCAATAATAATTGACTGGCTCGAAAGAGACAAAATTCCTTTTAAATGATATTTGTTTTCACCTGTGGCGGTTTGTAGATAAGATAAGCTCCTTATAATCTCTCCCTCTGGCAATCCTTGAGGGGAGCATCAGGGTGACCCATAATTCAGTGGTGGGGTGCCCACTGCTGTCCGCCCCCGAATATTCCATGGACGTGGATAACCGGGGAGCGTACTGAGTCGCATCCGACCGGGAACTGGGCAGGGAATTCCACGGACTCCCAAGCCTTTGGATGAAGAAATCCCTCCTCAGCTCAGTCTGGAATCTGCCCCCCCCCACCATTCATATTGAAGCTGTGCTCCCTCGTTCTAGTTTCACCCTCCCTGCTTACCTAGCCCCCCCCTTCATCATTTTATGTGTTGCTGCAAGACCCCCCCCCTTATAAATTCCCAGTCCCAGTCTACTCAATCACCTCTCATAAGATGACCCGCTCAGTTCCAGAATCAACTCTTCCAGTTCCCAATCCTCTGACCAAACTGAGAGCTTCCTCCCTTGCGTTTTCCCAGATCCATAAGACCATAAGACATAGGATTGGAAGTACGGCCACTCGGCCCATCGAGTCCACTCCGCCATTCAATCATGGCGGATGGGCATTTCAACTCCACTTACCAGCATTCTCCCCGTAGCCTTTAATTCCTCGTGAATCTCTCAATCTTGGCCTTGAAGACATTGAGCGTCCCGGCCTCCACTGCACTCTGCGGCAATGAATTCCACAAGCCCACCACCCTCTAGCTGAAGAAATGTCTCCGCATTTCTGTTCTGAACTGACTCCCTCTAATTCTAAAGCTGTGTCCACGGGTCCTAGTCTCCCTGCCCAACGGAAACAATTTCCTAGCGTCCACCCTTTCCAAGCCCTGTAGTGTGTAGCCCAACTGTTTGCCCCAACCCTCAAGCTTAAAGTTAAATGATGGATTGGAGATCAGTCAACTCAGCTCCAAGACATTTCTGCAGGAGTTCCTCAGGGTAGTGTCCCAAGACCCAACCATCTACAGCTGCTTCATCAATGACCTTCCCCCTCCCCATCACAAGGACAGAAGTGAGGGATGTTCCCTGATGATAGCACACTGTTCAGCGCCATTCACCGCTCCTCAGATACTGAAGCAGTCCGTGTCCAAAAGATCTGGACAATACTCAGACTTGGGCTAACAACTGGCAAGTAATATTCACGCCACACAAACGCCAGGCTGTGACCATCTCCAACACAAGAGACGCGAACCATCTCCCCTCGTCATTACCATCACTGGATCCCCTACAGCCAACATCCTGGGGAGTTACCACTGTTACCAGAAACAGAACTGGACTGGTGATGCAAATACTGGGGCTGCAAGGGTAGAAAAATTGCAGCAAGTAACTCCCCTCCTGACTCTCCCCCCAGAGCCTGTCCCACCATCGACAAGGCACGAGTCAGGAGGGTGAGGGAATACTCCCCACTTGCCTCTGGATGGGGGGCAGCTCCAACAACGCTCGAGAAATGACACCATCCGGGACAAAACAGCCCCCGCCCCAACAGCACCACACCCACAAACACCCACTCTCCCCACCCTCCCCGACACACACTGTGATACACAATCACACACTCAGACACACATGTATACACAAAGACGCATTCCCCCTCAGTCCCACACTTACACATGATCTCACACACACACAACCTCTCACAAACATACATACACACACAGTCACACATACACACACAGTCACACATATACACACAATCACACATATACACACAGTCACACATACACACACAGTCACACATACACACACAGTCACACATATACACACAATCACACATATACACACAATCACACATACACACACAATCACACATACACACACAGTCACACATATACACACAATCACACATATACACACAATCACACATATACACACAATCACACATACACACACAGTCACACATACACAATCACACATACACATACAATCACACATACACAATCACACATACACACACAGTCACACATACACACACAATCACACATATACACACAATCACACATACACACACAGTCACACATATACACACAATCACACATACACATACAATCACACATACACAATCACACATACACACACAATCACACATACACACACAGTCACACATATACACACAATCACACATATACACATAATCACACACAATCACACATATACACACAATCACACATATACACATAATCACACACAATCACACATACACACACAATCACACATATACACACAGTCACACATACACACACAGTCACACATATACACACAATCACACATACACACACAGTCACACATATACACATAATCACACATACACATACAATCACACATACACATACAATCACACATAATCTCAGACACACACATAGTCATAAATAATTTCACAGACATACACACACTCTCATTCTCTCACACACACATAATCTGTGACACATAGATAATCTCACACACATACATTCTCACACATACACACACACACTCTCTCCCTCACACACACACACACACACACTCACACTCACACACACACTCGCACATTCTCTCTCACTCCCACACATACACACTCGCAAACATGCACACTCTCACACACACACTTTCACATTCTCTCACACACACACTCACACACACACACATACTCTCACATTCTGTTACACACACTCTCACATTCTCTCTCTCACACACACACACACTCTCACATTCTCTCTCTCTCACACACACACACACACACAGCCACCTCATTGCCCCTGTACTCTGTGTACACACACACACACACAGCCATCTCATTGCACCTGTACTCTGTGTACACACACACACAGCCACCTCATTGCCCCTGTAGTCGGTGTACACACACAGCCATCTCATTGCCCCTGTACTCTGTGTACACACACACAGAGCCACCTCATTGCCCCTGTACTCTGTGTACACACACAGCCACCTCATTGCCCCTGTACTCTGTGTACACACACACAGAGCCACCTCATTGCCCCTGTACTCTGTGTACACACACAGCCATCTCATTGCCCCTGTACTCTGTGTACACACACAGCCACCTCATTGCCCCTGTACTCTGTGTACACACACAGCCACCTCATTGCCCCGTACTCTGTGTACACACACACAGCCATCTCATTGCCCCTGTACTCTGTGTACACACACACACAGCCACCTCATTGCCCCTGTACTCTGTGTACACACACACAGCCACCTCATTGCCCCTGTACTCTGTGTACACACACACACAGCCACCTCATTGCCCCTGTACTCTGTGTACACACACACAGCCACCTCATTGCCCCTGTACTCTGTGTACACACACACAGCCACCTCATTGCCCCTGTACTCTGTGTACACACACACACACAGCCACCTCATTGCCCCTGTACTCTGTGTACACACACACAGCCACCTCCTTGCCCCTGTACTCTGTGTACACACACACAGAGCCACATCATTGCCCCTGTACTCTGTGTACACACACATACAGCCACCTCATTGCCCCTGTACTCTGTGTACACACACACACACAGCCACCTCATTGCCCCTGTACTCTGTGTTCTGTGTTTGATGGTGTGATGATTGGAAGGTGTCAGCTTTGAAAGCAGACAATTGCTATGCCCCACGTTCCCCGTTGTTGCCGTGTTAAGGGAGCTGCTTTTGGGAGGGTCAGAAAGCGTCTCTCGTTGCAAACACACAGCCTGTGAGGCAGTGAGATGACATCCCTATACTTAGTCTGCACGACACAATCATCGCAAATTAGAGCCATTACTGTCACTAAGCCGTCCAAACAGCTACAGAGCACAGCAGCCACGCTCTCTGTAAATGCCTCCATGTAACTGGTAATTTTACCTGGCTCTGTTTCTCAATGTTGCCTTGTTGGAGACTGCCTGAGCTCTGAAATTTCGTCTGTAATCCTCTCCTCCTCCGCCTCTTTTAAGTTACTCCTTAATGCTAAGATCCTTGACTGAGTATTTGGACACCAGTGTTGATATATGTGCATCCAGGGTTTACCGTTAACTCAACACTCACCACATAAACACGGCGGCTACAAGAGCGGGTCAGAGGCTGGGAATCCTGCAGCGAGTGACTCCCCTCCTGAGTCTCCCTCAAAGCCTGGTCCCACCATCGACAAGTCGGGAGGGTGAGGGAATACTCCCCAGTTGCCCCTGGATGGGGGCAGCTCCAACAATACTCGAGAAGCTCAACACCATCCAGGGGCAAAGCAGCCCCCGCTCAGTTGGCACCACACCCCCTCCCTCCACTCCCCCAACACTCAGGAGCAGCAGTGTGTACCATCTATAAGACGCACTGCAGCAACTCCCCGAGGCTCCTCAGGCAGCACCTTCCAAACCCACCACCATCTTAGAAGGACAACGGGCAGCAGATACATGGGGACACCACCCTCCCTGCAAGTTCCCCCCACTCCCCGTCCCGACTTGGGAATATATCGCCTCGTTCCTTGGGTCAGAATCCTGGAACTCCCTCCCCCAGGGCATTGTGGGTCTCACCCACAGCACACACGGACTGCAGCGGTTCAAGATGGCCGCTCACCCCCCCCCACCTTCTCAAAGGGGGACAACTAGGGACGGGGGGGCAATAGATGCTGACCCCAGTTAGTGACACCCACATCCCACGAGTGACAAAGAAGAAAAATATTTGATCTTTGCCGGGCGACTGCTATCGGGTGCTATGTCAATGCAAGGATTTATTTTGTGCTTGAGGGTCATTGTGTTGTGTCTAGCCCGACTGACCCCACTGAGTGATGTGTCCAACGTGCACTCTGTGTCCCTGTGATGGCTGCGGGTAAGGTGTTGTTGGAGGGGGCGTGGTGAGGCGTGGTAAATCGTTACTCGACCTCATGTGCCCACCAGAGTGCGCCTATAGAACATAGAACAGTACAGCACAGAACAGGCCCTTCGGCCCTCGATGTTGTGTTGACGTTTTATCCTACTCTAAGGTCAAACTAACTTGTATACCCTTCATTATCCATGTACCTATCCAAGAGTCGCTTTAATGTCCCTAATGTCTCTGAACCTACTCCCACTGCTGGCTGGGCGTCCCACACACCCACCACTCTCTGTGTAAAGAACCTACCTCTGACATCTCCCCCATCCCTTCCTCCAATCACCTTAAAACTACACCCCCTCATGATAGACATTTCCACCCTGGGGAAAGGTCTCTCGCTATCTACTCAGTCTAGGCCTCTCGTTGCCCTGGACACCTCAATCAGATCACCTCCCTTCCTTCTTGTCTCTATGTGAAAATCCCTAGCTCACTCAACCTCTCTTAGAGTCATAGAGATGTACAGCACGGAAACAGACCCTTCAGCCCAACCCGTCCATTCTGACCAGATATCCCAACCCAATCTAGTCCCGCCTGCCAGCACCCGGCCCACATCCCCCCAAACCCTTCCTATTCATGTCCCCATCCAAATGCCTGTTAAATGTTGTCATTGTACCAGCCTCCACCACTTCCTCTGGCAGCTCATTCCACACACACACCACCCTCTGGGTGAAAACGTTGCCCCTTAGGTCTTTTTTATATCTTTCCTCTCTCACCCTAAACCTATGCCCTCTAGTTCTGGACACCCTGACCCCAGGGAGGAAAAGACATTGTCTATTTACCCTACCCATGCCTCTCATGATTTTATAAACCTCTATAAGGTCACCCCTCAGCCTCCGACGCTCCAGGGAAAACAGCCCCAGCCTGTTCAGCCTCTCCCTGTAGCTCAAACCCTCCAACCCTGGCAACATCCTTGTCAATCAGTTCTTCAAGTTTGACAACATCCCTCCGACAGGAGGGAGACCAGAGTTGCACACAATATTCCAAAAGCGGCCTAATTTTCATAGGATAAGCTCTCCCACCCAGTCAGCACCCTGGACAATCTCCCCAGTACCTTGTCGAAAGCTACCACATCCTTCTTATAATAGGGCGACCAGAACTTAATCCAATATTCCTAGTGTGGCCGGACCCAGGGTTTTATCCAGCTGCAGTAAAACCTCACACGCATTGAACTGGGCCAACTGGTTCTGGCTTGTTGACATGGAGACGGAGCAGGGATTGGCTCTCTCTCTGTCTCTCTGTCTCTCTCTCTCTCGCTGTCTCTCTCTGTCTCTCTCTCTCTCTGTCTCTGTCTCTGTCTCTGTCTCTCTCTCTGTCTCTCTCTCTGTCTCTCTCTCTCTCGCTGTCTCTCTCTGTCTCTCTCTCTCTGTCTCTCTCTCTCTCTCTGTCTCTCTCTGTCTCTCTCCCTGTCTCTCTCTCTCCCCCTCTCTCTCTCTGTCTCTGTCTCTCTCCCTGTCTCTCTCTCTCTGTCTCCCTCTCTCTATCTCTCTGTCTCTCTCTCTGTCTCTCTTCCTGTCTCTCTCTGCCTCTCTGTCTCTCTCTCTTTCACTCTGTCTCTCTCTCTCTCTCTGCCTCTCTCTCTTTCGCTCTGTCTGTCTCTCTCTCCCTCTCTCTCTCTCTCTCTGTCTCTCTCTCTCTGTCTCTCTCCCTGTCTCTCTCTCTCTCTGTCTCCCTCTCTCTATCTCTCTGTCTCTCTCTCTCTGTCTCTCTTCCTGTCTCTCTCTCTCTCTGCCTCTCTGTCTCTCTCTCTCTCTCTTTCACTCTGTCTCTCTCTCTCTCTCTCCCTGTCTCTCTCTCTCTCTGCCTCTCTCTGTGTGTGTCTCTCTCTCTCTTTCGCTCTGTCTCTCTCTCTCTCTGCCTCTCTCTGTCTCTCTTTCTCTCTCTGTCTCTTTCTTTCTCTCTCTCTCTCTCTCTCTTTCACTCTGTCTCTCTCTCTCTCTCTCTCTCTCTCTCTCTCTCTCTCTGCCTCTCTCTCTGTCTCTCCATTACCCGTTCCTTGGTGAAAAATGCCTGGACAGATTCCTCATGTAAACAAAGGACAGAATCCAAATGTGGGTCAGGATGGCAACTCCCTCAGTCGAGAGAGAGAGAGAGAGAGAGAACGCGAGGGCATAGGTTTAGGGTGAGAGGGGAAAGATATAAAAGGGATCTAAGGGGCAACTTTTTCACACAGAGGGTGGTACGTGTATGGAATGAGCTGCCAGAGGAAGTGGTGGAGGCTGGTACAATGACAACATTTAAGAGGCATCTGGATGGGGACATGAATAGGAAGGGTTTGGAGGGTCAAGTGCTGGAAAACACTTGACTGTATTGGGTTGGGATATCTGGTGGGTGAGTGTAACCTGAGGGTCAGAAGCCCTCAGGTGAGGGGAGAGGGCAGGGTTTATGACACTCCCGTCCCTGGCGCGGGAATCAAAGCCACGCTTCAGCCCGGGTGACACACATGGCCGTCCAGCTAGCTGAGCTAACCTGATCCGATCAGCGGAAGTTTCCAGTCCGAAGTCTGGGTAAGGGTTGTCTGTTGTTGTTGGAAAGTCCACCTGGTTCACTCATGTCCCCTTAGGTCAGGAAACTGCCATCCTTACCCAGTCTGGGCCTGACTCCACAGCGATGCGGTTGACCCTCAACTGCCCCTCTGAGGCAATTAGGGATGGTGCAGTAAAGGCGAGGCGTGAACCCAAACCGTCTCCATCTGGATGTGGGGCTCTGCGCGTTCTAGATTCTGTGTCTCGCCAATTTGTCACCTCAATCTACGCCTCACCCCGCCAACTCTCTGATCCTCAGGAGGAGGGGGGTCACCGGGAGCCTGAAACAGTCGAGGTGGGGAGGGGGCTTCAACTCTCAGTCAGAGGGAGCCCCTGACAGCCCTTGGTCAAATGCGTGGGGAAGACGTTCATGAGGGACAGGGACCCGAGGGCACAGCCTCAGAGGGGAGGGAGTGAGGTAAGGAGGAATCTCTTCAGCTGGAGGAGGGGAGAGTCTGTGGGTCACGTTGTCACAGAGGTGGGTGGAGGGTGAGCCGTTAAGACAGAGATGGATCGGATCTTGATTGGTTAGTGGGGGAGGGGGGTCAAGGGTTATGAGGAGAAGGCGGGAGAATGGGGTTGAGAAACATGTCATCCATGATTGAATGGCGGATCAGATTCAATGGGTCGAATGACCTCATTCTGCTCCCCTATCTCAATCTTAAATCAGGATGGCGTCGACTGGGGAGTTGATGGACTGGTGGTATTATCGCTGGACGATATTTAGATAATGTTCCAGGGAGCTGTGTTCGAATCCCGCGTGCCAGATGGTGGAATTTGAATTCAATAAACATCTGGAATTATGAGTCTAATGACAGTCCATTGCTAATTGTCGGGACAAACCCATCTGATTCACTAATGCCCTTTAGGGATGGAATGTGCCATCCTTAGCTGGCCTGGGCCCACACGTGACTCCAGACCCCACAGCGACGCGGTTGACTCTCAACTGCCCCTCTGGGGCAATTAGGGACAGGGCAATAAAGGCTGGGTCCGGTCAGCGACGTTGTCATCCCATGCATGAATGAAGGAAACGTTGATGGGAAAAGGCGAACTTGCAAAGGGATGGCAGTGACAAACTCTCTTACTCCTGGCATGGCCCCCATTGGCTTGTCTTGAGGTGGGAGCGGCAGACCCTTGTGGAGGGGGAGAGGGGAAGGGAATCGACTGGGGGTCCGAGAAATGGGATCGTGGGTGACGTTGGGGAACGGTGGGAGACCAGGACTTGATGCTGTCCAGACGTGAGTCTGGGAAACGTTGCAGGCTCAAAGATCCGTGCCTCTCTCTCTCTCTCTCTCTCCACCAGCACCGTTCTCTCCCAACGATTTAGTGATTAATGGCGTGGAAAAAAAAATACATTCATCAGGAATTTGAAACACAATTTCATTTAAATGACTTCAGTTGAGTACGCGGTGGTTAATAACACCATATCAGCACAATTGGAAGATTTCCCTCTCCAATGGGAATTGCTGGTTTCCTCGTGTTTAGATTACTTACAGTGTGGAAACAGGCCCTTCGGCCCAACAAGTCCACACTGACCCTCTGAAGAGTAACTCACACAGCCCCATTCCCCTACATTTACCCTGAACACTATGGGACAATTTAGCACGGCCAATCCACCCTAACCTGCACATCCCTGGGCACTATGGGACAATTTAGCACGGCCAATCCACCCTAACCTGCACATCCCTGGGCACTATGGGACAATTTAGCACGGCCAATCCACCCTAACCTGCACATCCCTGGGCACTATGGGACAATTTAGCACGGCCAATCCACCCTAACCTGCACATCCCTGGGCACTATGGGACAATTTAGCACGGCCAATCCACCCTAACCTGCACATCCCTGGGCACTATGGGGCAATTTAGCACGGCCAATCCACCCTAACCTGCACATCCCTGGGCACTATGGGACAATTTAGCACGGCCAATCCACCCTAACCTGCACATCCCTGGGCACTATGGGACAATTTAGCACGGCCAATCCACCCTAACCTGCACATCCCTGGGCACTATGGGACAATTTAGCACGGCCAATCCACCCTAACCTGCACATCCCTGGGCACTATGGGGCAATTTAGCACGGCCAATCCACCCTAACCTGCACATCCCTGGGCACTATGGGACAATTTAGCACGGCCAATCCACCCTAACCTGCACATCCCTGGACACTATGGGGCAATTTAGCACGGCCAATCCACCCTAACCTGCACATCCCTGGGCACTATGGGGCAATTTAGCACGGCCAATCCACCCTAACCTGCACATCCCTGGGCACTATGGGACAATTTAGCATGGCCAATCCACCCTAACCTGCACATCCCTGGGCACTATGGGACAATGTAGCATGGCCAATCCACCCTAACCTGCACATCCCTGGACACTATGGGGCAATTTAGCACGGCCAATCCACCCTAACCTGCACATCCCTGGGCACTATGGGGCAATTTAGCACGGCCAATCCACCCTAACCTGCACATCCCTGGGCACTATGGGACAATGTAGCATGGCCAATCCACCCTAACCTGCACATCCCTGGGCACTATGGGACAATTTAGCACGGCCAATCCACCCTAACCTGCACATCCCTGGACACTATGGGGCAATTTAGCACGGCCAATCCACCCTAACCTGCACATCCCTGGGCACTATGGGACACTTTAGCACGGCCAATCCACCCTAACCTGCACATCCCTGGGCACTATGGGACAATTTAGCACGGCCAATCCACCCTAACCTGCACATCCCTGGACACTATGGGACAATTTAGCACGGCCAATCCACCCTAACCTGCACATCCCTGGGCACTATGGGACACTTTAGCGCGGCCAATCCATCCTAACCTGCACATCGCCCGTGGGTGGGATCGAACCTGGGTCCCCGGCGCTGTGAGGCAGCAGCGCTAACCATTGAGCCACCGTGCTGAGTTATTCATTTTCCAACCGACCCGCTTAATGGTCATAGCCTTCCGTCCCCCAGCAGGAACTGCGAGCTGACCTCCCCCCCACTGTTCTCTCACTCCCCACCATACCCCCACCCCACCGTGCAGGGCAGTGATACCCTGAGCATTGTCTCTGCAATTTGTCCCTTCAAGTGATACTGGGAAGGCTCCAAAGATATTGGAGTGGAATAGTGTAGAGCTGTCTGGTATCCCCCGTCAGGTTAAAAGGAATGGTGGTTTGGGGCTAGTATTGACCATAACACGGTAAGGTATAGGAGGAGAAATTGACTATTCGGCCCATCGAGTCCCCTCCTCCATTCATTTGTGGTTGATATGTTTCCCTTTCCCCCCCTCGCACCTGCCTTCTGCCTGTAACTTTGATCCCCTCACTCACCAAGGAACCTTCCATCTCTGTTTCATCACAGAGTTTCTGCTTTTGGTAAATTCAGTGGGTTTCGCTGAGAAACACAGGGCAGGGTCTGGAATGCCTGAGAAGGGGGTGATCCCCATCACCCTTTATTTATACATACACCAGCCAGCTCAGAGTCTCTCCCTGGAGTGAGGAGAATCCATTAATCTTCAGTTTCCCCTCGATTCGAAATCCCGTGTTTATATTTTACGACGGCCTGCTCAGAGGGGATGCTGGGAAGAGGTTCCCATTGGTCGGAGAGACTAGGACCTGAGGGCACAGCCTTAAAGTAAAGGGAAGACCCTTTGGAACGGAGATAAGGACCACGGAGAATCTATGGAATTCACTGCTACAGAGGGCTGTGGGGGCCAGGTCACTGAGTATATTTATAACAGAGATAGATAGGGTCTTGACTGTCAAGGGGGTGAAGGGGAGAGAGCAGGAGAATGGGGTTGAACGTAGAACATTCCAGTGAGGTACAGGCCCTTTGGCCCGCGATGTTGAGACAATCTGAAGCCCACCCAACCTACACTATTCCATTCTCATCCATATGTTTATCCCATGACCATTTGAATGCCCTTAAAGTTGGCGAGTCACAGGCAGTGTGTTCCACGTCCCTACAACTCTCTGAGTAAAGGGACTATCCCCGACATCTGTCCTCTATCTATCACCCCTCAATTTAAAGCTATGAGAAACGTATCTGCCGTGATAGAATGTTGGAGCAGACTGGATGGGCCAAATAGCCTAATTTCTGCTCCTATGTCTTACGATGCTAACCATTGTCTTAATTCAGATCTCTATCCATCTTATCTGTTTTCTGACCAAGTTTCTTGCGGGGGTCAGAGTCAATGCCCCTTCTTTCCATCCTTCGAATCTCCAACCAGCCGTCTCGAGTGGCCCTTTGTACTTTCCCCTGTGCTAAAATGTAGGCGTTATCTCGTTGCCGTCGACTGGAAACCCTGCTTTTTTTATAGACCCATCAGAACTTAGGAACGCCGCACTTTCTCCCCTCTCGGCGACAATCCCACTGGGAGTCACAAACGCAAATTCAAACCCTTGCTGGTTTTGGTAAATTCTGTGGGTTTTAACATGAAACACAGAACAGAGTCTGCAATAGCTGCACAGAGGAGAGGGGGCTATCTCATCATTCTTTATTTACACATGCACCAGCCAGCTCACAGCCTGTCCCTCGAGTGAGGAGACTCTGTAAATCTTATCTTTCCCTTCGAAGTCCCCTGTTTAATCATTTCTACCCCTGACCAAAGGAGATTCTAAATCCCCTGCCCACAAGATAGTTATTTGTCAGTCAGAGCTCCCTGATTGGACCAGATTAACAGCCCCAGTCAGGGATCTTGTACTCAATGAATCCACTTGGTCCCTCGGTAGAATTGCCACAGGGTCAGGAAACAGGCCCTTCGGCCCAACACATCCGTGCTGACCAGATATCGTAACCTAATCTAATCCCTTTTGCCAGCACTTAGCCCACGTCCCTCTAAACCCTTCCTATTCAAATACCTAGAGTCGGCGATGCCATTTCGTGCGGTGACATCATTTCCCATAGTGATGCCATTTCCTCTTCTTTTTCTCCGGGGGGGGGGGGTGGTAAATGGTAATTTCACTCACCAGAAACTTGGTCAGAAAACAGATGCCTTTTAAATTGTACCAGCCTCTACCAGCTCAGTCCATACCCGTACCACCCTCTGCATGGTAAAGTTGCCCTTCTGCTCTCATTTATATCTTTCCCCTCTCACCCTGAACCTGAACTTAGAGTCAGAGAGTCATAGAGATGGACAGCACGG
The DNA here is from genome assembly GCF_020745735.1 of Hemiscyllium ocellatum. Lineage (NCBI taxonomy): Eukaryota > Metazoa > Chordata > Chondrichthyes > Orectolobiformes > Hemiscylliidae > Hemiscyllium > Hemiscyllium ocellatum. The sequence continues at coordinate 8,032,877 of NC_083446.1, forward strand.
AAACAGACCCTTCGGTCCAACCCGTCCATGCCGACCAGATATCCCAACCCAATCTAGTCCCACCTGCCAGCACCCGGCCCATATCCCTCCAAACCCTTCCTATTCATATACCCATCCAAATCCCTCTTAAATGTTGTCATTGTACCAGCCTCCACCACTTCCTCTGGCAGCTCATTCCACACACGTACCACCCTCTGTGTGAAAAAGTTGCCCCTGAGGTCCCTTTTATATCTTTCCCCTCTCACCCTAAACCTATGCCCCTCTAGTTCTGAACTCCCCGACCCTGGGGAAAATTGACCTTGGCTATTCACCCTATCCCTGCCCATTATGGGGGATTTTATACACTTCAGTAAGGTCACCCCTCAGCCTCCTACCCTCAGGGAAGATAATGAGGAGCTCATCCATTTCTCCATCTATCATGACCCTCCACCCAACCTCAATTGCCCACCTTGTGCCTTGCGTGTTTGATCTCATATTAAATAAGAGCACTCCCCCCAACCCCCCCCCCCCACAACACCTCAAGCCCCTCTCCGCCATCCAATGGGATCGCTGCTGGTCTGATCACTCCCCATTCCGGGCCACCTCCCCTTTGACCCCAACCGTGACCCTTCGCTGACCAAGAATCTGACCAACTCCCTTGTGAATTTTTTCCTCACCCTTTCAAGTTTCACAACATCCTTCCTATAGCAGGGAGATAGGATTGAACACAGTTTTCCCGGAATGGCCCTGGTCTTGAAATCCCCCATCCCTCGGGAAAAGACACTTTTTAATGCCCCTCATGGTTTTATAAGCCCCAACCTCCCACGCTCCCAATGAAAGTAGCCTCAGCCTCTTCTTATAACTCAATCGGAATATTCTGGGCAACATCCTGGTAAATCTCTTCAAAACCCTCGCTAGCTTAATACTATCCGTCCTATAAGAGGGTGACCAGAACCGGACACAGTATTTATCCTATCCGTGCCCCTCTATAAGGTCACATCTCAACCTCCCATGCTCCTTGAAAACAGTCCCGGCCTATCCAGCCTCTCCTTATAGCCCAGACCCTCCATTCCCGGTAACATCCTGGTAAATCCCTTCTGAACCCTCTCCAGTTCAATAACATCCTTCCTGTAACAGGGTGGCCAGAACCGGACACAGTAATCCAGACGAGGCCTCACCAATGTCCTGTACAACCCCAACGTGACGTCCCAGCTCCTCCACTCAAAGATCTGAGCAATGGAGGCAAGTCTGTCATGTCACTGAGATGCCAAGCCAACCCACACATCAGGGGGGTGGGGGGTGGGGAGGGAGTGGTGAGGGGGGGCGGGGGGGGGGCAAGTTTCAATTGAGTAAAACACGACCTTAGTGGCAGCTTTGGGACAATAATTTGCATGTGTCCCCTTTGGGAAGCAGATATGTTGTCCAGCCTAAGCCGACACGTGAGTCCAGACTCTGGTTTGACTCACAACAGCCCTCTTCAAGATCACTCAGTGGGCGGCACGATAGCACAGTGGGTTAGCACTGCTGCCTTGCAGCGCTAGAGAGCTGGGTTCAATTCCCGACTCAGGCGACTGACTGTGTGGAGTTTGCACATTCTCCCCATGTCTGCGTGGGTTTCCTCCGGGTGCTCTGGTTTCCTCCCACAGTCCAAAGATGTGCGGGTCAGGTGAATTGGTCGTGCTAAATTGTCCCATAGTGCCTAGGGATGTGCAGGTGAGGGTGGATTGGCCGTGCTAAATTGTCCCATAGTGTCCAGGGGTGTGCAGGTTAGTGTGGATTGGCCATGCTAAATTGTCCCATAGTGCCTAGGGATGTGCAGGTGAGGGTGGATTGGCCGTGCTAAATTGTCCCATAGTGTCCAGGGATGTGCAGGTTAGGGTGGATTGACCGTGCTAAATTGTCCGTAGTGTTAGGTAAAGGGGTAAGTGTAGGGGTATGGGTGGGTTGTGCTTCGGCGGGTCGGTGTGAACTTGTTGGGCCGAAGGGCCTGTTTCCGCACTGTAAGTAATCTAATCTAAGGGGCAATCTGATAAAGGGGGCAAAGCAGCCCATTACAGATAGGAGGAGGAGTAGGCCGTTCGGGCCCTTAAGCCTCCTCAGCCATTCAATATTCCTCACTTTCCTGTCCTTTCCCTCGATTCCTCGACCCGATCAGGAATCTCTCTGTCTCAGCCCTCAATATCCACAAGATCTCTGTGCCCCACCCCTTCCATAGCTCTACGTGGCGTGGAGTTCCAATCCTTTGAGGGAAGACATTCCTCCTCATCTCAGTCTTAAATTCCGCCCCTCCCCCCCCTTTATTCTGAGACTGTTCCCTCTGGTCCCGGATTCTCCCCGTGAGGGGGAAACACCCTCTCAGCATTGACCCTGTCAATCCCCTCAATGCGAGGTCACCCCTCACTCTTCTAAACTCCATTGGGTCAAGTCCCGACCTTTGCTCATGAGACAATTCTTCCGTATCGGAACCATCCTGGATCCTGTCGGTGGACTCCACATCCCAATGAATGAGCATAAGACCGTAAGACATGGGAGGAGAGTTAGGCCATTCGGCCCATCGAGTCTGCTCCGCCATTCCTTCATGGCTGATGTGTTTCCCAACCCGATTCTCCCTGGAACTCTTGACCCCCCCTCACCAATCAGGACCCCATCTCTCTCTCTCTGTCTCTGTGACTCTCCCTCCACAGCCCCTCTGTGACAATGTGTCCCACAGATTTCGCCCCCCACTCCAGCTGGAGAAACTCCCCCTCATCTCAATCCCTTCCCTCTGAGGCTGTGCCCTCGGGTCCATGTCCCTCCTAAACATTTTCTCCACACTCGCTCAACCCAGGCCCCTCAGTATTCCGTACGTTTCAATCAGATTCCACACCCCCCACCCTCAATCCTTCTAAACCCCATCAAGTACAGACCCAGAGTCCTCACCCACTCCTCATCCCCGGGATCATTCTTGTAAATTTCCTCTGGACCCCTCCCTCCAAGGGTCAGCAACGTCCTTCCTTAGGCACGGGGTCCGAAACTGCTCACGATATTCCCAATGTGGTCTGACCAGAGCCTTATCCAGCCGCAGCAGCACATCCCTGCTCTTGTATACGAGCCCACTCGGAAATGAACGCTAACGTCACCTCCTTAGTTTGGGAAAATTGGCCGAAATTCTACCGTGGGGGTGACTGAGGGAATGATGATGGTGGGGGAGGGAGGTGGAGTGGGGTCTGCGCCAGTGAGGAATTTCGGAAGGGGCCTAAGGGTTTTGTGAGGTTGGTCAGCCAGGGCTGAGGGGAGGGGAGGATTTGGGATCGGGGGGAGGGTTCCCGAATGAGGAGCAGAAGGCAAAGGAGTGTCTGGTGTCAGGCAGACCAATCCTTGGCGAAGATTGATCGCTCCCCTCAATGAGTACAACATTACTCAGGGTGAAAGGTGCTTATGCCAGGGGAGATGATACAATCAGATTGAATTATTTTCACTGACTGAATGGTGAAGGAATGTCCGTGGATGGAGCAAGTGATAATTCTCGAGGGAGCAAGACTTCCTGCGCATTCTTATTGAGATGCTTACAAAGATTCAGGCCTTTGCTTGACTCAGGAGGGAAATTTGACCTCGGGTTGACCCACTCTCCCCGACCCGTGATCTGAGAATACGTGTTGTCGATGACGCTTTGGACAGTCACATAATACAGAATAGGCCTTTCACTCAAAGAGTCGACACTAAGAGAGAAACATACTCTAAATCTAACCTTAACCATAACCCGAATGCCATCCCGAAACCTAATCACAACCATCACCTAACCCTAACCGTATCCCAAACCCTAACCCTATCCCAAACCCTAACCCTATCCCAAACACGAGCACTAACCCTAACCCTAACCCTAACCCTAACCCTATCCCTAACCCTAACCCTAACCCTAACCCTAACCCTAACACTAACCGTATCCCAAACCCTAACCCTATCCTAAACCCTAACCCTATCCCTAACCCTAACCCTATCCCTAACCCTAACCCTAGCCTAAACCCTAACCCTAACCCTATCCCAAACCCTAACCCTATCCCTAACCCTAACCCTATCCTAAACCCTAACCCTAACCCTATCCCAAACCCTAACCCTATCCCAAACCCTAACCCCATCACTAACCCTAACCCTATCCTAAACCCTAACCCTAACCCTAACCCTATCCCAAACCCTAACCCTATCCCTAACCCTAACAGTAACCCTAACCCTATCCCAAACCCTAACCCTATCCCAAACCCTAACCCCATCTCTAACCCTAACCCTATCCTAAACCTTAACCCTAACCCTATCCCAAACCCTAACCATATCCCTAACCCTAACCCTAACCCTAACCCTATCCCAAACCCTAACCCTATCCTAAACCCTAACCCTATCCCTAACCCTAACCCTATCCCTAACCCTAACCCTAGCCTAAACCCTAACCCTATCCCTAACCCTATTCCTAACCCTAACCCTATCCCTAACCCTAACCCTATCCTAAACCCTAACCCTAACCCTATCCCAAACCCTAACCCTATCCCAAACCCTAACCCCATCACTAACCCTAACCCTATCCTAAACCCTAACCCTAACCCTAACCCTATCCCAAACCCTAACCCTATCCCTATCCCAAACCCTAACCCTATCCCAAACCCTAACCCCATCTCTAACCCTAACCCTATCCTAAACCTTAACCCTAACCCTATCCCAAACCCTAACCATATACCTAACCCTAACCCTATCCCAAACCCTAACCCTATCCCTAACCCTAACCCTATCCTAAACCCTAACCCTAACCCTATCCCAAACCCTAACCCTATCCCTAACCCTAACCCTAACCCTATCCCAAACCCTAACCCTATCCCAAGTCCTAACCCTACCCTAAACCTAACCCTATCCCAAACCCTAACCCTATCCCAAACCCTAACCCTACCCTAAACCCTAACCCTATCCCTAACCCTAACCCTATCCCAAACACTAACCCTATCCTAAACCCTAACCCTATCCCAAACCCTAACCCTATCCTAAACCCTAACCCTATCCTAAACCCTAACCCTATCCCTAACCCTAACCCTATCCCAAACCCTAACCCTATCCTTAACTCTAACCCATTCCTTAACCCTCACCCTATCCCAAACCCTAACCCTATCCTAAACCCTAAACCTAGCCCTATCCCTTACCTGTACCCTATCCCAAACCCTAACCCTATCCCTAACCCGAACCCTATCCCAAACCCTAAACCTAGCCCTATCCCTAACTCTAACCCAACCCCTAACACTAACCCTAACCCCAAGTCTAACCCATTCCTTAACCCTAACCCTAACATTAACCCCTATTCTAACCCTATCCCTAATTCTAACCCTATCGCTAACCCTGACCCTAACCCCAACCCTAACCTAATGCTTAACCTTAACCCTTACTCTAACCCTATCCCGAGCCCTAACCCTAACTCTAGCCCTCTCGGAAACCCTGATCCTAACCAATCCCTAAACCTAACCCTAACACAATCTCTAGCCTGATCCCTAACCCTAACCTTAACCCCAAACCTGAACACTAACCTGAACCATACACCTAACCACAACCCAAAATCTAACCTCAAGTATAACCCTAACCCTAAGCTTGGCAGTGGGGCAGCACGGTGGCTCAGTGGTTAGCACTGCTGCCTCACAGCGCCAGGGACCTGGGTTCGATTCCAGCCTTGGGTGACTGTAGGTGTGGAGTTTGCACATTTTCCCCGTGTCTGTGTGCGGGGTGCTCCGGTTTCCTCCCACAGCCCAAAGATGTGCAGGTTAGGGTGGATTAGCCGTGGTAATTTACCCAAAGTGTTAAGGTGCATTAGTCAGAGGGAAATGGGTCTGGGTGGGTTATGCTTCAGAGGGTTGGTATGGGCTCGTTGGGCTGAAGGGCCCGTTTCCATACCATAGAGAATCTAATCTAATCTAACCTTAACCCCCAACCTCAACATAAACCTTGATGCAGTTACAATGTTTAAACGACATTTGGATAAGGACATGAATGGGAAAGGGTTTGGAGGGAGATGGGCCAGGAGCAGGCAGGTGGGACTAGTTTAGTTTGGAGTCACAGTCGGCATGGATTGGTTGGGCCGAAGGGTCTGTTTCCGTGCTCTGAATTAATAATTCACTTGCGAGCATTTTAGTAGCCATGGTGATGCCGTTCACGAGAGCTAGTTTCCAGCACTAATGGGGAACAGGTGCTGCTGAATTCCTGTAGCTTTCCTCTGTCTGTTTACAATTTGATATTGCGATGTTGCCTCGAATGGTTGCGGAGAGTACTGGGGCAGGACAGCGTAGAGAGTTTCTATGAGTCCTGCGCACTCAAGGGACATCTTTGACGCTCAGGCTGTAGGTGGCAATGGAAAATGTGACCTGTCTTCTGTTGAAAGCAGGAGGAATTGTGAGCAGCGAGGCCTTGAGGGGGTGGAGGTTCATAGTTTCATGAAGGTGGAGTTGCAGACAGACATGTTAGTGATGAATGCGTGTGGTATGCTTGCCTTTATTTGCTGGAGCATTGAGTTGCTCTCATCCCTGCCATTGCAGGAAGAGGCCACACCTCCCCCACTCACCTCCATCCAAGGCCCCAAAAGAGCCTTCCACATCCATCAAAGTTTTACCTGCGCATCCACTAATATCATTTATTGTATCCGTTTCTCCCGATGTGGTCTCCTTGACATTGGGGAGACTGGACGCCTCCTAGCAGAGTGCTTTAGGGAACATCTCCGAGACACCCGCACCAATCAACCACACCGCCCCGTGGCCCAGCGTTTCAACTCCCCCCTCCCACTCTGCCGAGGACATGGAGGTCCTGGGCCTCTTCCACTGCCGATCCCTCACCACCAGACGCCTGGAGGCAGAACGCCTCATCTTCAGCCTTGGGACCCTCCAACCACACGGCATCAATGTGGATTTCACCAGTTTCCTCATCTCCCCTCCCTCTACCTTATCCCAGATCCAACCCTCCAATTCGGCACTGCCCTCTTGACCTGACCCACCTGTCCATTCTCCTTCCCACCTATCCACTCCACCCTCCTCTCTGACCTATCACCTTTACCCCCTCACCTCCATCCACCTATTGCACTCCTACCTACCTCCCCCCAACCTCACCCTCTCCCATTTATCTCTCTGACCACTCGGCTCACTAAACCTCATTCCTGATGAAGGGCTAATGCCCGACACATCGATTCTCCTGCTCCTCGGATGCTGCCTGACCTGCTGTGCTTTTCCAGCACCACTCTGTTGACATTGAGTTGAGAGGTCATGTTGCGGCTGTACAGGACATTGGGATAGGCCACTTTTGGAATTCAGCGTTCAATTCTGATCTCCCCGCTACAGGACAGACGTTGTGAAACCTGAAAGGGTTCAGCAAAGATTTACAAGGATGTTGCCAGGGTCGGAGTGCAGGGGTTGGGAGGTCATGTTGTGGCTGTACAGGACATTGCTTAGGCCACTGTTGGAATATTGCGTGCAATTCTGGTCTCCTTCCTATTGGAAGGATGCTGTGAAACTTGAAAGGGTTCAGAAAAGATTGACAAGGATGGTGCCAGGGTTGGAGGGTTTGAGCGAGAGGGAGAGGCTGAACAGGCTGGGGCTGTTTTCCCTGGAGCGTCAGAGGCTGAGGGGTGACCTTATAGAGGTTTACAAAATCATGAGAGGCATGGATAGGGTAAATAGACAAAGTCTTTTCCCTGGGGTGGGGGAATCCAGAACTAGAGGGCATAGGTTTAGGGTGAGAGGGGAAAGATATAAAAGAGATCTGAGGGGCAACTTTTTCACATAGAGGGTGGTGCGTGTGTGGAATGAGCTGCCAGAGGAAGTGGTGGAGGCTGGTACAATGACAACATTTAAAAGGCATCTGGATGGGGACAGGAATAGGCAGGATTTGGAGGGATATGGGTCAAGTGCTGGCAAATTGATTCAGGATAAGAGTCGGTTCCGACATAATTTCCGTTCTCGTGCGGTCCCGCATGGTCAGAAAATGGCGCGGCGGCTGTGCCCTGGAAATCGATGGTGAGGCGAGGGGGTGTCACGGGCAACGCCTAAATAGGGGACGTTCATGGTTCTTCAATCGCGTCGCAGCCGACCGAGGTGGTGGCAGAACCGAGTGTCAGGGGTCAGCAGCACGGGTGGGTCAGGCCGAAGGGGCCTGTTTCCGTGCTCTCTCCGCTGCCCTTCCCGTCGCGTAACCGCGACGGCGCTCCACCCCTGGTTGAAATCGCGCCGGGGCCGTACATCCGATAGGAAAGGGCGGGGGAATTTTCAAAGTCATCGGTTTTCCTTTCAGGTTGGGGAGTCAGAGCAGAGCTTGTGTTGGGGGCGGGTGGGGGGGCAGGGTGGTTTCAGGCGAGAGGGTTAGGCCGAGCAGTAGGCCGGAGGTCCGATCGCTCGCTCGGTCTTCTCTGTAGCACCATCGCGAGCGTGGAGTGCGATGGCAGCCCAGGGGTAGGCCGGGAGTTGGGTTGGCATTCTTTGCTTCTCTCTGCTCAATGCTTCTCTTTCCGTTTTGCAGGGAAGCGCCTCGGAAGGAGAAGGAGAGACGGAAAGAGACGCCATGGATTTCGGATCCCGGTCGAGGCGAGCGTGACCTGCGTCTGGCCTCCCACCTACCCTCCCTCGCTCGCGCACCCGCCCACCTCCCTCTCTCTTCCTCTTGGCCGTCTTCTGAAACGATGCGTCGCTGGGCGGGGCCCGGCCCCAAGTCTCCCCCTGGGCCTCTCAGGTCCTCCTGAGCGAGAGAAGGGGCCCAAAGGCGACTCCGCAAGGCCGGACTAGCTTCCCGTGTGCAAGGCCGCAGCTCTTGAAGGGACCTCGGGCCGAAGATGGAGAGGTAGACGGGCTGAAGGGCCACCTAATCCCCCGCCTCCCCTCGCCCAAAACCAGTCCCCCCCAACGCCCCCCCCACTTCAACCCCCGCACCTGAGGACCCGTATCCGTGACGACAAGCTCAGCTGACAAACCGACCGACCAATCCTGCGCGTCCCAAGGCGTTGCCCCTCCCCCTTACCGAGGTTCGGAGGTTCTGGGCGGTGGAGGGTGGGTGGGGGAGGGGGGGAAGAGGTCCGGGGAAAAGAGAAAGGCACACGCCCTCCCACCCCGGTGGCCGGAGGGAGAGTGGGCTGGTGAACTGGGGGAAGCGGCACCCACAACCCCACCCCTCCCTCCTCCGCCCACACTGCGAACCTTTGACCTTTGAACTGGGCGGGAGTTGAGACCTGACGGCGCAGCTGGGGTCGGAGGGGGGAGGCGGGGGGGTCGGAGGGCAGTGTAGGCTTCCCCCAGCCGGAGGGAGACGGAGGGCTGGTGAACTGTGGGAGGCGGCGCCATCAGAAACAAAACCTGCCTCTCTCTCTCTCTCTCTCTCCCCTCCATTGCTCGCACCCCGAACCTGGGGTCAACGGGGGTCTACCGCTGAACCCGTACATTGGGGCAGGGGTGACCGGTCGGGGTGGTGCAGGGGAATTCTGGCCGTGGAGAGAGAGGGAGAGGGAGAGGTTGGGGGAAGGGGGTGAGGGGCTCTGGTGGAGAGCGTGAAGTGGCGCCATCGTGGTAAACCCCAACCCCCAGCCGGGAGGGGAGTGAATGCTTGAGAAGGGGACGGGCTGGTGAGGAGGAGGTCAGGGAAGACCGGTCCACCGAGAGAGAGGCAGAGAGAGAAGAGGGGGTGGACTGCGAGAGGTGACGCCATTGAGCAGAAATCCTGCTGTCTGGGGTGGGGAGGGGGTGACTCTGACTTGGCAGGAGTTGACATGTGGCGCTGACCCCAATTGACCTGCAGTTGACCCACAGTTGACCTACAGGTGGCCAACAGTTGACCTGCAGTTGACGCACAGTTGACCTGCAGTTGACCTACAGGTGGCCAACAGTTGACCTGCAGTTGACCCACAGTTGACCTGCAGTTGACCTACAGGTGGCTAACAGTTGACCTGCAGTTGACCCACAGTTGACCAACAGGTGGCCAACAGTTGACCCACATTTGACCTACAGTGACCCACAGCTGACCCGCACGCGATTCCACCCCCCCAATCCACACCCCGAAACCCCCTCCCCAACCCCCACCCAAAGAGAGGGGGCCCGAAGAAGATGGCGGTGGGCAAGGCCGGAGAGGCGACGCTGCTGCCCGGGCTGAGCATCCTGCTGGGTCTGGCCTCGGGCCTAGCGGGCCTGAGCAGGGCCCTGGAGTTTGGAGGCGGCGCGGGGCAGTGGGCGCGCTACTCGCGATGGACGGCGGCGGGCTCCCAGGGCGAGCTGAGCTTCAGCGTGCGGACCAACGCCTCCCGGGGCCTGCTCCTGTATTTGGATGATGGCGGCTACTGCGACTTCCTGGAGCTAATGGTGGCCGAGGGCCGGCTGCGGCTACGCTTCACCATCTTCTGCGTGGAGCCCGCCAGCCTGCGCTCCGAGGCCCGGGTGGATGACAACCGCTGGCACATGGTGCTGCTGACCCGCAACTACCGGGAGACCACGCTGGCGGTGGATGGGGAAACGCGGACCGCGGCCGTGCGCTCCAAGCGGCGGGACATGACGGTGGCCAGCGACCTCTTTGTGGGGGGCATCCCACCCGATGTGCGCCTCTCCAGCCTCACCTCCAGCACCGTCAAGTACGAGGTGCCCTTCCGGGGCCTGGTGGCCAACCTGAAGGTGGGCGGCACGCCGCCGGCCCTCCTGGGCAGCCAGGGCCTGCGGAGCGGGCAACCGGACTCGCCGTGCTCCGGGCCCAACCCGTGCCCCGACGGCGGCGTCTGTGTGGTGCGCAACGGCAAGGCGGTGTGTGGCTGCTCGGACAGCGGCGACCCGGCGCGTCCCTGCGGACAAGGTAGGCCACCTCCCGGAGTGCCCGCGATCTCGCGGGTCAGGGTTCAGATGTTGTGTGGTGCTGCAGCGTTACTCTGGGCGTTACCCTGGGCACCAGGCATGGCTGTGGGGGGAGGGAGTGCAGGAGTTGCGATGGTACACAGCAACCTGCAGGGTGGGGAGCTGGCCGTTAGGCCCATCGGGCCCTCCTGACACACCGAAGAACATTCCCTCCCCACCCCTCCCCCGACTATCCCTGTAACCCCGCATTTCCCCAACGCCAATCCACCCTAACCTGCACATCCCTGGGCACTATGGGACAATTTAGCATGGCCAATCCACCCTAACCTGCACATCCCTGGGCACTATGGGACAATTTAGCACGGCCAATCCACCCTAACCTGCACATCCCTGGGCACTATGGGACAATTTAGCATGGCCAATCCACCCTAACCTGCACATCCCTGGGCACTATGGGACAATTTAGCACGGCCAATCCACCCTAACCTGCACATCCCTGGGCACTATGGGACAATTTAGCACGGCCAATCCACCCTAACCTGCTCATCCCTGGGCACTATGGGACAATTTAGCACGGCCAATCCACCCTAACCTGCTCATCCCTGGGCACTATGGGACAATTTAGCATGGCCAATCCACCCTAACCTGCACATCCCTGGGCACTATGGGACAATTTAGCATGGCCAATCCACCCTAACCTGCACATCCCTGGGCACTATGGGACAATTTAGCACGGCCAATCCACCCTAACCTGCACATCTTTGGACTGTGGGAGGAACTCGGAGCACCCGGAGGAAACGACACACGGGATGAATGTGCCAACACCACACTGACAGTCCCCCGAGGGTGGGATCGAACCCGGGTCCCTGGCCGCTGTGAGGCAGCGGTGCTAACCTCTGAGGACCAAGGGTCATGCATCAACGCTGTCCCCAGAGTAACACCCAGCGACGTTGTGACATTGTGCTGGCAATGTTGTTTGAGCCTGCTCTGGTTGAAAAGGCTAGATGCTCTGCTGAAAATGTGTCGCTGGAAAAGCGCAGCAGGTCAGGCAGCATCTGAGGAGCAGGAGAATCGACGTTTCGGGCATGAGCCCTTCTTCAGGAGTCATCACTTTCTCCGAGAAGGCTCGATGCTCTGGCAATATACACCATACTTCCTCCTTAGCGCTGTATGTTTAGAAAGAATGTCTCTGATCTCTTGCCTCTGAATGACGAGGGGGAAGCTGATTGGAGGACGTTCCTCAGTGTCAACATGCGGGAATGCCGAGGATACAATTGGGATACCTCAGGTATAACATGTTGGAAATGGGAATGGGGAAGTGGAATATTTCCAGTGGATGGATCCATTCAATGTCTGATGTTCAGAGAGAGTGATGATGGCTCAAAGGTAGAAGATGGTGGTGGAGGGTTGTTTTTCAGACTGGAGGCCTGTGACCAGTGGAGTGCCACAAGGATCGGTGCTGGGCCCTCTACTTTTTGTCATTTACATAAATGATTTGGATGCGAGCATAAGAGGTACAGTTAGTAAGTTTGCAGATGACACCAAAATTGGAGGTGTAGTGGACAGCAAAGAGGGTTACCTCAGATTACAACAGGATCTGGACCAGATGGGCCAACGGGCTGAGAAGTGGCAGATGGATTTTAATTCAGATAAGTGCAAGGTGCTGCATTTTGGGAAAGCAAATCTTAGCAGGACTTATACACTTAATGGTAAGGTCCTAGAGAGTGTTGCTGAACAAAGAGACCTTGGAGTGCAGGTTCATAGCTCCTTGAAAGTGGAATCGCAGGTAGACAGGATAGTGAAGAAGGCATTTGGTATGCTTTCCTTTATTGGTCAGAGTATTGAGTACAGGAGTTGGGAGGTCCTGTTGCGGCTGTACAGGACATTGGTTCGGCCACTTTTGGAATATTGCGTGCAATTCTGGTCTCCTTCCTATCGGAAAGATGTGAAACTTGAAAGGGTTCAGAAAAGATTTACAAGGATGTTGCCAGGGTTGGAGGATCTGAGCTACAGGGAGAGGCTGAACAGGCTGTGGCTGTTTGCCCTGGAGCGTCGGAGGCTGATGGGTGACCTTATAGAGGTTTACAAAATTATGAGGGTCATGGATAGGATAAATAGGCAACGTCTTTTCCCTGGGATGGGGGAGTCCAGAACTAGAGGGGCATAGGTTTAGGGTGAGAGGGGAAAGATATAAAAGGGACCTGAGGGGCAACTTTTTCACACAGATGGTGGTACGTGTATGGAATGAGCTGCCAGAGGAAGTGGTGGAGGCTGGTACAATGACAACATTTAAGACGCATTTGGATGGGGACATGAATAGGAAGGGTTTGGAGGGATATGGGCTAGGTGCTGGCAGGTGGGACTAGATTGAGTTGGGATATCTGGTCAGCATAGACGAGTTGGACCGAAGGGTCTGTTTCCGTGCTGTCCATCTCTATGACTTTATGTTATCATGGGAGTAACACAACAAGCTGAGACAGAAATTTGTTGGAAATGTAAATGAATGCTATTGCGAGGTAACAATGAGTGGAATGAGATCTTTTCTCACTCATCGGATGTGGGCGTCTCTGGCTAGGCCCAGCATTGATAAACCCCATCCCTAATTGCCCAGAGGGGCTGTTAAGGGTCAATCACGTCGCTGTGGGTCTGGAGTCACGTGTAGGCCCAGACCAGGTAAGGACAGCAGTTTCCTTCCCTCAAGGAACATTAGTGAACCAGATGAGTTTTTCCAACGAATGGTTATTGTTAGACTCTTATTTCCAAATTCTTTACTGAATTCAAGTTCTACTATTGGTAGGATTTGAACCTGGGGTGTTCGGGTGGGCTCCCCGGAACATGAGGTGGGTTTCTGGGCTAATAGTCGAGCAACGATACATCTAGGCTATCACTTGCCCGCAGTATTCCTCAATGGGCAACACTGCAGTCATCGAATCATAGAGATGGACAGCATGGAAACAGACCCTTCGGTCCAACCCGTCCATGCCGACCAGATATCCGAACCCAATCTAGTCCCACCTGCCAGCACCCGGCCCATATCCCTCCAAACCCTTCCTATTCATGTCCCCATCCAGATGCCTTTTAAATGTTGACATTGTACCAGCCTCCATCACTTCCTCTGGCAGCTCATTCCATACACGCACCACCCTCTGTGTGAAAAAGTTGCCCCTCAGGTCCCTTTTAAATCTTTCCCCCTCTCACCCTAAACCTATGCCCCTCTAGTTCTGGACTCCCCCACCCCAGGGAAAAGACCTTGTCTATTTACCCTAACCATGCCCCTCATGATATTATCAACCTCTATAAGGTCACCCCTCAGCCTCCGACACTCCGGGAAACCCTGTGCAATCACATCAGGACTTGCAATAGAGTTCAGGCCTCATTCCTGGTGAAGGGCTTAGGCCTGAAACGCCGACTCTCCTGCTCTTTGGATGCTGTCTGACCTGCTGTGCTTTTCCAGCACCACACTCTCGACTTGCAATAGAGTGGCCTTATCGCTAGAATATCAATCCATGGTCGGGGGGGGGGAGCCATTCGGATCCAGACCTTTACTGGTGGACTTTGGATTCGGTCAAAAATTTGGAGTTGAGAGTTTAATGGAAGACAGTTGTCGATTGTCAGAACAAGCCAGAACCACATCTGTTTTACTAATACCCCTTTCAGGGGGACGGGTGGGGAATCTGTCATCCTTACCTGGGCAGGGCCTACTTGTGACTCCCAGATCCTGCAGGTCGAGTTTTAACTGCCCCCTGTCAGCAATTAGGGATCGGGGGGTGGAGGGAGCAATAAGCAACGGTCTCGCCCGACATCCTGTGGAGGAACACAAACCAAAACAAGAACGGAAACCGACAGAACCGTGGGCGCCTCAAACCGAGAGACAAGGGCTGGAAAAACTCAGCCGGTCTGGCAGCAGCCACGGAGGGAGTTAGCGTTTCGGGGAGGGGAAGGGTCAATCCAGTGTAAACTTTCAATTCCCCCCCCCTCAGACGCGACCATCTCGGTTTCTGAGAGAATTAAACATGAAACAGATAGTGGACAGTGAAGGAGGTTACCTCAGGTGGGCAATGGGTTCATGATCAGATGAATCCCCCCCCTCTCCCTGAGGCGAGTGTGGGATGTGGAATCAAACCGCACCGCGCCCAGTTGGTGAACTTCAAATTTGACGAAACGTGGGTCATTCGAAAACAAAGCGCCAAAATGTTTCGCCTGACCGTTGTTGAAAGATATGATTCTCTGCTTTATTAATCTTCTGTAGGGACAGAAATCTTCCTTTTTACCAGGTCTGGCCGAAATGTAACTGTTGATAGCTCTCTGAAGTTGTTGAGAGTACCCATTGGCTTGTGGCGATGAGGGATGAACTACATCATTTGTCAAAATTCATTTTGTGGGGTTTTGGTGTCTGGCCCCAGCATTTATTGCCTCGTCCCCAGTTGCCCCCTCTTTGAGAAGTTGGGGGTGAGCTGCCATCTTGAACCTCTGTAGTCCGTGGGCTGTGGGTTAGACCCACAATGCCCCTGAGAGAGGGAGTTCCAGGCTTCTGACCCAGAGACACCAAAGAAATGGCTGATATATTTCCAAGTCAGGATGGGGAGTGGTGGGAACTTGCAGGGGGGGGAGTGGTGTTCCAATCTATCTGCTGCCCCTTGTCCTTCTAAGATGGTGGTGGGTTTGGGAGGTGCTGCCTGAGGAGTCTTGGGGAGTTGCTGCAGTGCGTCTTGTAGATGGTACACACTGCTGCTACTGAGCATCGGGGGGGGCGGTGGTGGAGGGAGGGGGTGTGGCGCCAATCGAGTGGGGGCTGCTTTGTCCCTGGATGGTGTCAATCTTCTCGAGTGTTGTTGGAGCTGCCTCCCCATCCAGGGATGAGTGGGGAGTATTCCCTGACCCTCCTGACCTGTGCCTTGTCGATAGTGGGATAGGCTTTAGTGGAGGCAGGGGGTGAATTACTCGCTGCCGGATTCCCAGCCTCTGACCTGCTCTTGTAGCCGCTGTGTTTATGTGGGGAGTCTGGTTGAGTCTCTGGTCAATGATAACCCCCAGGATGTCGACAGTGGGGGATTCCATTGAATGTCCGGGAATGATGGTTAGCTTCAGTGATGGTAACACCATTGAATGTCAAGGGATGATGGTTAGATTCAGTGATGGTAACACCATTAAATGTCATGGGGAGATGGTTAGATTCAGTGATGGTAACATCATTGAATGTCAAGGGATGATGGTTAGATTCAGTGATGGTAACACCATTGAATGTCAAGGGGCAATGGTTAGATTCAGTGATGGTAACACCATTGAATGTCAAGGGATGATGGTTAGATTCAGTGATGGTAACACCATTAAATGTCATGGGGAGATGGTTAGACTCAGTGATGGTAACACCATTGAATGTCAAGGGATGATGGTTAGATTCAGTGATGGTAACACCATTGAGTGTCAAGGGTTTGGGATTGGGATTGGGATAGAGTTAGGGTTTGGGATTGGGTTAGAGTTAGGGTTTGGGATTGGGTTAGTCAGGTTTCGGGATTGGGTTAGAGTTAGCATTCGGAATTGGGATAGAATTAGGTTTCGGGATTGGGATAGAATTAGGATTTGAGATTGGGTTAGAGTTAGAATTCAGGATGAAACAGAGTTATATTTCGGCATTGGGATACAGCTAGGGCTTGGGATTGGGATGTAGTTAGAGTTTGGGATAGAGTTAGGATTATAGATAGGGATACAATTAAGGAAATGTCCCGAATTTAAACCCCATAGTTATTTTGTCTCTCCAACAGTCATTGAGTCGTACAGCATGGAAGCAGACCCTTCGGCCCAACCGGTCCATGCTGGACCGTAATCCCAAACTAAACTAGTCCCAGCTGCTTGCACTTGGCAAAAACAAAGACACCGTTCAGAATGAAGTGCTAAGGATGCCATAGTGCACTGGGGCTCTGATCTGTTGTCAGAACAATATGGCGGAGTGAGGCCAACTGGATTGCTGTTCAGGCGAGCTAGCAGCGACTCAATGGGTCGAATGGCCCCCATCATAATTCCCGGTAGCACTATGTTAGGTCACATGTTAAAGTGTGAATTCCCTTTCTCGGAAGACGGCCGAGGTTTGGGTGGGGTGTTTCAGGAAAGGGGGTGGCGCCCCGTCTTTCGATCGATTGATGTCACTCTCTCCCCCAAGCCCCCCCCCCCCCCCAACAACCCCAGGACCCTATCTTCAGGGTGGCTTCCTCACCGCTCTCCCGGAATTTCCACCCTCCCACCTCTCCCCCATTCCTCTTAAAAGCCAGTAATCACCTACTCGATTGGCGCTGGGTAGGAAAATCCAACCCTGCCAACGTAGAGAGGCCTTCAGTATCACCCATTGCCCCTGAGTGACCACCTTCCTGTGTTGAAGGCCTGGCGTTAATTCACTGTGAGACTCCCCTTAAAAACCACACAGTCTCTGACTCTCTCTCTCTCTCTCTCTCACTCTCCCTCTCTCCTCCCCCTCCTCTCTGTCTGTCTGTCTCTCTCTGTCTCACTCCCTCGCCCTCTCTGTCTCTTTGTCTCTCTCTCTCTCTCTCTCTCTCCACCTCTCTCTCTCCCCCTCTCCCTGTCCCTCTGTATCTGTCTGTTTCTCTCTCTCTCTGTCTCTCCCCCCTCCCTCTCTCCCCTCCCCCTCTCTCTCTCTCTCTCCCCTCCCCCTCTCCCTCTCCCTCTTTGTCTCTGTCTCTCTCTCTCTGCTGGAAATCGAGAGTGTAAGGGCGACTGGAAGTTTAATTGCTGCTGTACAGATTGGCAGAGACATTTCTCGGCTCCAAGTCAAAAGAAGGGAGCCATGTCGCATTCTGCACCTGATGTCTGCTGGGTTGTGTTCCCTTTCCCACCCCCCTCTCTCTATCACTCTATCGCGCGTGCGGTGTTCCATCACGATGTACCTTGTGTCCCCGCAAGGTCATCACACCACCCCAGACCATGGACCAGCGTGCCAGCCTCCGCCCCGGTAGGCATCCTGAGTGGCGCAGCACCAACCCCCCCATAAACCCTCCCACCCCCACCTCCTTTCCCAGCCCCACTCCACTCCAGCATTCCCAATCGCTCCGTGTCTGTATCTCGCTCCCATTCCCTTTCCTCCCACTCCCAGCTCAACTCACCCGTTCACCGAGTCACTCTGTATCTGTAGTTCCTGACCCCTCCTCCCATTCCTGCTCCAATACCCCCATTCCCTGCTTCAACCCATATCCATGTCCCCCACTCCCCTCATTCCCGACCAACCCGTTCCTGCTTTACCCTCCCAATCCCAGCCTCACACTTCTATTCCCCGCTTCACCCAGTATCCAACTCTTCACTCTCCACACCAAATCCCAAATGTAATCCAATCCCAAATCCTAACTGTAATCCAGTCCCAAATCCTAACTGTAATCCAATCCCAAATCCTAACTGTGATCCAAACCCAAACCCTAAATCTAACCCAATCCCAAATCCTAACTGTAATCCAGTCCCAAATCCTAACTGTAATCCAATCCCAAATCCTAACTGTGATCCAAACCCAAACCCTAAATCTAACCCAATCCCAAATCCTAACTGTAATCCAGTCCCAAATCCTAACTGTAATCCAATCCCAAATGCTAACTGTAATCCAAACCCAAACCCTAAATCTAACCCAATCCCAAATCCTAACTGTAATCCAATCCCAAATGCTAACTGTAATCCAAACCCAAACCCTAAATCTAACCCAATCCCAAATCCTAACTGTAATCCAGTCCCAAATCCTAACTGTGATCCAAACCCAAACCCTAAATCTAACCCAATCTCAAATCCTAGCTGTAATCCAGTCCCAAATCCTAACTGTAATCCAATCCCAAATCCCAAATGTAATCCAATCCCAAATCCTAACTGTAATCCAAACCCAAACCCTAAATCTAACCCAATCCCAAAACCTAACTCAATCCTGATCGCAAACCATAACTCTCTCTAAAACCTGAACCTTAGCTCTACTTCAATCCCGAATACAAACCTAACCCAATTCCGAACCTTAGGCCTATCCCAATCCAGAACCGTAACTATATCAATTCTATCCCCAATCTGAACCCTAACTCTATCCCAATTTAAACCACTAACTCTATCCCAATCCAGATCACCAACTCTATCCCAATCCTGAACCCTAACTCTATCCCACTGCAGAACCCTAACTCTATCCCAATCCTTAACCCTAAATCTATCCCAATTCTTAACCCTAACTCTATCCCAATCCAGAACCCTGACTCTATCCCAATCCAGAACCCTGACTCTATCCCAATGCTGAACCGTAACTCTAGCCCAATCCAGAACCCTGACTCTATCCCAACGCTGAACCCTGACTCTATCCCAATCCAGAACCCTAACTCTATCCCAATCCAGAACCCTGACTCTATCCCAATGCTGAACCCTGACTCTATCCAAATCCAGAACCCTGACTCTATCCCAATGCTGAACCCTGACTATCCCAATCCAGAACCCTAACTCTATCCCAATCCAGAACCCTAACTCCATCCCAATGCTGAACCCTAACTCCACCCCAATGCTGAACCCTAACTCTATCCCAATCCAGAACCCTAACTCCATCCCGATCCAGAACCCTAACTCCATCCCAATCCAGAACCCTAACTCCATCCCAATGCTGAACCCTAACTCTATCTCAATGCCGAACCTTGACTCTATCCCAATCCAAAACCATAACTCTATCACAATGCTGAACCCCAAGTCTATTCCAATTTAGAACACTAACTCTATCCCAATCCCAAATCTTAACTCTATCCCAATCTGCAATCCCGACTGTGACCCTCCTCCTTGCCCTCTTTCTCAACAAACCCATTGTCTGAAGATTTCCCCCAAATGGTCTCTTTCCTCCAACTGGAAGCTGACTGGGGATAAAGAGGAGGAACGGGGCGTTAAGTCTAACCGAATTTGTCCAACTCAACCTGACCCTGTCACCGACATCACTTCCCAAGGACTGGCAAGGTTGCAACTGATAGTGTAGCCTCTCTCCTGTTTATGAAGGCGTACCCCATTCCTGGGCCATCCTCCTGGATGGACCCCAACTTCCTATCTGGACTGGACAAGACCATATGACTCCATGGGCTAATCAGGAAGTGGGGGCTGGTACAATGACAACATTTAAGAGGCATCTGGATGGGGACAGGAATAGGAAGGGTTTGGAGGGATAGGGGCCAAGTGCTGGCAAATGGGACTAGATTAGGTTGGAATATCTGGTTGGCATGGACGGGTCTTTTTCTGTGCTGTCCATCTCGATGACTCTAAATGGAGCTGGTTTAGTTCAGGATGTCTGGAGAGCATAGACGAGTTGGACCGAAGGGTCTGTTTCTGTGCTGTATATCTTGATGAGTCGATGACTTGAAACAGGACTGGATTAATTTCGGATATCTGGTCGGCATGGACAAGTTGGACCGAAGGGCCTGTTTCCATCTCTCTGATAGGGCGACCCACTCATTCCAGGTACAGGCAGCTCCTCTACATCCCTGCGTTACAGAAAAATTGCGCTTTCCAAACAGCGCTTTGCGTTTGGGCGATGTAATGACGTCACAGCCAGTGCACATTTGAAAAGGTTGCACTGTGCAGGCCGCGTCCCCAGTTCGCCCATTGCACTGCAGCAGATATGCGAGGCAGAACGACTTGATTTAGCCTCGTAAAGTTGTTTCCTCTGGATTCCTTCCAACCCATTTAACGTCCTTCTGTAAGTATGATGTGCGTCAGATCATTTCAGTGAGTGCTGTTAAGTTGTTAAATGAACCAGGCTCTATGCTCCACATAGCTTCCCCCTAGTATGTCAGTACGCCATCCCCAAAAACCCAGCATGACCAGATGACATTACAGTGTGGTCACAGCAGAATGACGATGTGACGCTTGACCTCAAACAGCTTTAGGCCCATCAGCCAGGCAGCTTTCCAAATTGGATGCAAAACAACATCTCCATGCCGACCACTGGCTGTTGTCCATGTTGGACATGATCCGCAGACAATACAACTTCAGTCTAGCTCCCTCCTGGCCTGAACGCTCTTCCGTTTGGGATACTGTCCCCAGGATAGTGCATCGACTCAAGGAGTTGCGACGTCATGCAGGCCAGGCAGCATCCGAGGAGCAGGAGAATCGATGTTTCCAGCATAAGCCCTTCATCAAGATGAAGAGCTTATGCCCGATAGGTCGACTCTCCTGCTCCTCGGATGCTGCCTGACCTGCTGCGCTTTTCCAGCACCACACTCTCGGCTCTGATCTCCGGCATCTGCAGTCCGCACTTTCTCCCAGGACGTTGGTGAGGTCACTTTTGGAATTCCGCGTGCAGTTCCGGTCTCCCATCTCCAAGGATGTTGTGAAAGGGTTCAGAAAAGGTTAGGGTGAGGGTTAGATTTCAGTGTTTGGTGTAAGGTTAGGATTAAGGGATAGGGTTAGGTTAAGGGGTTAGTATTATAATTAAGCTGAGGTTTAAGGTTAGGGTTATAGTAATAGGTTATGGTTACAATTAGCATTGGTCATAGGGGCTAAATTCTGGGTTCAGGATTAAGATTAAGGGTAGATTTGGGATTGGGGTTAGGACTAGGTTTAAACTGAGGATTAGTGTTAGCGGTTAGTGTTAGGTTTAACGTTAGGTGTTAGGGTTAGCATGGCCAATCCACCCTAACCTGCACATCCCTGGGCACTATGGGAGAATTTAGCACGGCCAATCTACCCTAACCTGCACATCCCTGGGCACTATGGGACAATTTAGCACGGCCAATCCACCCTAACCTGCACATCCCTGGGTACTATGGGACAATTTAGCACGGCCAATCCACCCTAACCTGCACATCCCAGGACTGTGGGAGCACCCGGTGGAAACTCCACGCAGGTGGTTACCTGAGGTTGGAATCGAACCCGGGTCCCTGTGAGGGACTCTAACCGCTGAGCCACCGTGCCGCCCCACAACATTACCTGGACAAAAGCTGGTGCCCGTCGTTGACTCTTCTGCCCCTCGGATTCTGCCTGACTGGATGTGCTTTTCCAGCACCGTTCATCGTGACTTTGATCTCCAGCACCTGCGGTCCTCGCTCAATTAATTGTCCGACAATAAGGCCATTCCCCCTTCCCTCCCTTCACGCACTCCAGGTGTAGGTCACGTTCGGACAGGTGTGCTGTCTGCCACGCCTTTCTCACACACCTGCAGCACAGTCAGTGTGCATTTGGTGACGATGGTGGACTGTCACTTTAAGACCGCCAACGGCCGATGCCGAGATAGTGCCACGTGCCGTTTTGGGGCAGTCCACACTCTCCTCCCACCAGGCAAAGACCTCCTCCCGCTGTTCAGCACTTGGGGCCATCTCCCAGGCAGTGAGAAAGCGGGTCGGGGATAGGATCGTGGATGGGACCTCACAGTAGGCTTAGGGATCGGCTTAGAGTCAGAAATCGCAAGCCCACTGTGGCTGTCAATTATCACTCACTTTCCCGAAGCACGCGCTTTTGTCCAAGTCGCTTTGATTTATTATTGTCACGTGTTCAGGTCGTTCTGCTATAGCGAACGAATTGGGCGCACCGTTTCTGTCTCGCAAACTTTTATAATGTGCGCTGGCTGTAGCGCTATTACTTCGCTAACACTCTAAGTGCTGCTTCTAACGCGCGATTTTTCTCTAACGCGGGGTTGCACACGGACGTACCGAGATACGTCCTGTACCGAGACACAGTGAGAAGTGTTGTTTTGTATGCTAACCAGGCAAATCCTGCCTTTCGTACGTCCATCGGGGTAATGGAACTGAATGTAGAATACAGTGTTACAGCTACAGAGAAGGTGCAGAGAGAGATCAACGCTAATATATGAGAGGGCCCGTTCATGAGGCTGGTAACAGCGGGGAAGAAGCTGTTCTTGAATCTGTCGGTCCGTGTGTTTGAGCTTTTGTCCCTCCTGCCTGAGGGAAGAGGCTGGGAGAGATTATAACCGGGGTGGGAGGGGTCTCTGATGATGTCGGCTGCCTTCCTGAGGGCAGTGGGGAGTGTAGATGGAGTCGGTGGGTGGAAGGTTGGGGAGGGACTGGGCTGTGTTCACAGCTCCCTGGAGTGTCTCACAGCCCTGGGCAGGGCGGTTGGCGTAACAGGCCGTGATGTATCCAGATAGGCTGCTTTCTACGGTGCATCTGATAAGAGTCCTTGTGCATGTGCTGAATTTCCGTAGCCTCCTGAGGACGTAGCGATGTTGCTGTGCTTTCTTGGCCATTGCATTGACGTGGGTGGGCCAGGAGAAGGTTTATCACTCCCAGGAACCTGACGATCTTCCCCATCTCCACCTCAGTTCCATCGATGTAGACAGGGAGGTCCCCTTCCTCTCTGCTTCCCAATGTCAATGACCAGCTCCATCACTTTGCTTCCTGTAACTATTACCTTGAAGCTGACTATACAGTTAAACATTGTATGACCCGGTACTGAGGGGACCAGGAATGTAACGGTTGATCAAAAAGTCTGGATAATGAACAGAAATCAACGTAAAAACACACATTGTGTGATGCAGGGGGTGTTCACACATCACTGTCATATTTTATTTACAGCATAAACCCTTCCTATTCCTATACCCATCCATTTTAAACATTGTCCACCACATCCTCTGGCAGCTCATTCCACACACGTACCACCCTCTGTGTGAAAAAGTTCCCCCTCAGGTCCCTTTTATATCTTTCCCCTCTCACCTTAAACCTATGCCCCTCGAGTTCTGGACTCCCCCACCCCAGGGAAAAGACCCTTGTCTATTTACCCTATCCATGCCCCTCGTGATTTTATAAACCTCCATAAGGTCACCCCTCAGCCTCCGACGCTCCAGGGAAAACAGCCCCAGACTGTTCAGCCTCTCCCTGTCGCTCAAATGAGCTTTGGAATGAGCTGCCAGAGGAAGTGGTGGAGGCTGGTACAATGACAACATTTAAAAGGCATCTGGATGGGTGTATGAATAGGAAGGGTTTGGAGGGATATGGGCCAAGTGCTGGGGAATGGGACTAGATTGGGTTAGGATGTTGCCGGTGGGGGGCAGGAGTGGGGGGAGGAACAGTGGCTCAGTGGTTAGCACTGCTGCCTCACAGCGCCAGGGACCCGGGTTCGATTCTAGCCTCTGGATCGATCCCACCCTCGGGCGACTGTCTGCGTGAATTTGCACATTCTCCCCGTGTCTGCGTGGGTTTCCTCTGTGTGCTCCCACAATCCAGGGGTGTGCAGGTTAGGGTGGATTGGCCGTGCTAAATTGTCCCATAGTGTCCAGGGATGTGCAGGTTAGGGTGGATTGGCCGTGCTAAATTGTCCCATAGTGTCCAGGGATGTACAGGTTAGGGTGGATTGGCCGTGCTAAATTGTCCCATAGTGCCCAGGGATGTGCAGGTTAGGGTGGATTGGCCGTGCTAAATTGTCCCATAGTGCCCAGGGATGTGCAGGTTTGGGTGGATTGGCTATGCTAAATTGTCCCATAGTGCCCAGGGATGTGCAGGTTAGGGTGGATTGGCCGTGCTAAATTGTCCCATAGGGCCCGGGGATGTGCAGGTTTGGATGGATTGGCTATGCTAAATTGTCCCATAGTGCCCAGGGATGTGCAGGTTAGGGTGGATTGACCGTGCTAAATTATCCCATAATGTCCAGGGATGTGCAGGTTAGGGTGGATTGGCTGTGCTAAATTATCCCATAATGTCCAGGGATGTGCAGGTTAGGGTGGATTGGCCGTGCTAAATTGTCCCATAATGTCCAGGGATGTGCAGGTTAGGGTGGATTGGCCGTGCTAAATTATCCCATAGTGTCCAGGGATGTGCAGGTTAGGGTGGATTGGCTGTGCTAAATTGCTCCATAGTGCCCAGGGATGTGCAGGTTAGGGTGGATTGACCGTGCTAAATTGTCCCATAGTGCCCAGGGATGTGCAGGTTAGGGTGGATTGGCCGTGCTAAATTGTCCCATAGTGCCCAGGGATGTGCAGGTTAGGGTGGATTGGCCGTGCTAAATTGTCCCAGAGTGCCCAGGGATGTGCAGGTTAGGGTGGATTGGCCATGCTAAATTGTCCCATAGTGCCCAGGGATGTACAGGTTAGGGTGGATTGGCCGTGCTAAATTGTCCCATAGTGTCCAGGGATGTGCAGGTTAGGGTCGATTGGCTGGGCTAAATTGTCCCATAGTGTCCAGGGATGTGCAGATTAGGGTCGATTGGCCGTGCTAAATTGTCCCGTAGTGTGCAGGTCAGGGAGGACTGGTCAGGGGTAAATGTAGAGTAATACGGGTAGGGAAATGGGCCTGGGTGGGATACCCTTTGGAGGGTAGGTGTGGATGTGTTTGGCGGAAGGGTCTGTTTCTAAACTGTGGGGATTCTATGATATCTGGTCAGCATGGACAGGTTGGACCGAAGGGTCTGTTTCCTTGCTGTACATCTCTATGACTTTATAATAATCGGACAGAAAATAGGACAGCAAAATGTGCTGTACGTGTGGTACGCAATCTTGACCGGTTTATTGACATTGCCAGTTCATGACTCTGTGAGAGTAAAAGGAGACAAATTAGGATTTCACCTCTGCCATTTCAGCTCCCGGGGCCCTAGGAGCTGAGCGCAGTGTTGAAGAGGCGTTTCTGGCAGACAGGAGCAGCTTTTCGGTGAAAACACCAGCCGTTGTTCTGAGAAGCTGCAACATGAGCTGTTTCTGTTCCCTCTTCCCCCGCGCCAGATCTGATGAATCCTTTTCCTCTGACGTGCACCCTGTCATCACACCCAGCCGAACACCCTGTTATCATGCATACTGCTGGCACTGGCAAGGGCTAAAAGATGGGCAAGGTCTCATTTACTATTAGATTCCCGACAGTGAGGGAACAGGCCCTTCGGCCCAACTAGTCCACACCGACCCTCCGAAGAGTAACCCACCCAGACCCATTCCCCTCTGACTAACGCAGGTAACCTAGAGACAATTTAGCATGGCCAATCCACCCTAACCTGCACATCCCTGGGCACTATGGGACAATTTAGCACAGCCAATCCACCCTAACCTGCACATCCCCGGACACTATGGGACAATTTAGCACGGCCAATCCACCCTAACCTGCACATCCCCGGACACTATGGGACAATTTAGCACGGCCAATCCACCCTAACCTGCACATCCCCGGACACTATGGGACAATTTAGCACGGCCAATCCACCCTAACCTGCACATCCCTGGGCACTATGGGACAATTTACCATGGCCAATCCACCCTAACCTGCACATCCCTGGGCACTATGGGACAATTTAGCACGGCCAATCCACCCTAACCTGCACATCCCTGGGCACTATGGGACAATTTAGCATGGCCAATCCACCCTAACCTGCACATCCCTGGGCACTATGGGACAATTTAGCATGGCCAATCCATCCTAACCTGCACATCTCTGGATTGTGGGAGGAAACTGGAGCACCCGGAGGAAATCCCACGCAGACACGGGGAGGAGAATATGCAAACTCCACACAGACAGTCACCCGAGGTTGGAATCGAACCTGGGACCCTGGTGCTGTGAGACAGCAGTGCTAACCACTGAGTCATCTTGGCACCCTCAATTTGGAGAAAGTTTTTCAAAACTCACGCTGGTGTTGGGGTGGACAAGGTTAAAAATCACACAACACCAGGTTCTTTTCCGACTGGTGTATTTGATACCCAGCTTCCTGATGAAGGAGCAGCGCTCCGAAAGCTAGTGCTTCCAAATAAACCTGTTGGACGAGAACCTGGTGTTGAGTGATTTATAACTTTGTCCACCCCAAGTCCAACACCACATCATGGCGATTGGAGAGCACGGGGGAAATGTTACAATAGAAATTACTCTGCGACTCAATTCCCCTTTCCATTCCCTCTCCCTGTAGCTCATACCCTTCAACCCTGGCAACATCCTGGTGAATCTTTCCTCACCCTTTCAAGGTTAACAATATCTTTCCCATTCCTTGGATGTTGCCTGACCTGCTGCGCGTTTCCAGCAACTGGTCTGACTGCACAGTAGAGAGAGATGTACAGCACGGGAACAGGCCCTTCAGCCCAACCCATCCATGCCGACCAGATATCCCAACGCAATCTAGTCCCACCTGCCAGCACCCAGCCCATATCCCTCCAACCCCTTCCTATTCATGTCCCCATCCAGATGCCTCTTAAATGTTGTCATTGTACCAGCCTCCACCACTTCCTCTGGCAGCTCATTCCATACACACACCACCCTCTGTGTGAAAACGTTGTCCCCTAGGTCTCTTTTAAATCTTCTTCCCCTCTCACCTTAAACCTATGCCCCTCTAGTTCTGCACTTCCCCCACTGTAGATCTATCACTGCCCCTCATGTTTTGTTATCTTCATTCATGGGATGAGGGGGTCACTGGATGGGTCCAGCATTTATTGGCCCGAGGGGGGGCAGTTAAGAGTCCTCCACGTCGCTGTGGGTCTGGAGTCACGTGTAGGCCCAGACCAGGTAAGGATGGCAGTTTCCTTCCCTCAAGCAGCATTAGTGACCCAGTTGAGTTTTTCCCAACAATTTTCACACGTTCACTCCTCTCTTGATTCCAGATTTTCATTGAATTCAAATTCCACTATCTGCCATGGCAGGGATTTGAACCCCGGTCCCCAGAGCATGAGTGGAGTTTCTGGATTTAACAGTCTGGTGATAATACCAGTTGGCCATTATCTTCCTGTTTATCTGTTCATAAACCTCTATAAGGTCACCCCTCAGCCTCCGACGCTCCAGGGAAAGCAGCCCCAGCCTGTCCAGCCTCTCCCTGTAGCTCAAACCCTCCAACCCTGGCAACATCCTTGTAAATCTTTTCTGCACCCTTTCAGGGTTAGTAATATATTTCCCGTAGAAAGGGTACAAGAGGAGACTTACTAGGATTTCTCCAGCTCTTTAATCAGAAACATGACGAAGTAAGCTCTCTCAATCAGGATGTTAGGAATTGTTTTTCCTGGGAAGGGCTGTCTCAGTTGTCATTGTGGAACTGAATGGTCATACAGTCATAGAGATGTACAGCATGGAAACAGACCCTTCGGTCCAACCCATCCATGCCGACCCAGATATCCCAACCCAATCTAGTCCCACCTGCCAGCATCCGGCCCATATCCCTCCAAACCCTTCCTATTCATATCCCCATCCAAATGCCTTTTAAATGTTGTCATTGTACCAGCCCCCACCACTTCCTCTGGCAGCTCATTCCATACACGCACCACCCTCTGTGTGAAAAAGTTGCCCTTAGGTCTCTTTTATATCTTTCCCCTCTCACCCTTAACCTACGCCCTCTAGTTCTGCTCAATCTTATTCCTAATCTCACAGGCCCCTTCTGAGTACTGGTCATGTTGGGGTTGTACATAACATTGGTGAGGCCTCGTCTGGATTACTGTGTCCAGTTCTGGTCGCCCTGTTACAGGAAGGATATTATTAAACTGGAGAGGGTTCAGAAGATATTTACCAGGATGTTACCAGGTATGGAGGGTCTGGGATATAAGGTGAGGCTGAATAGGCCGGGACATTTTTCACTGGAATGTGGGAGGCTGAGGGGTGACCTTGTAGGGGTTTAGAAAATCATGAGGGGCATGGATAGGATGAATAGCTTTTCCTTTGGGTAGGGGGACTTCAAGACAAAGGGGCAATTTTTAGGGTGAGAGGAGAAAGATCTCAAAAAGGACATGAGGGACAGTGTTTTACACAGAGGGTGGTCCGGGTGTGGAACACAGAGGGTGGTCCAAAGGAAGTGGGTACAGCTACAATGTTCAAGAGACATTTGGATAACGACATGAATAGGAAAGGGTTTGGAGGGATATGGTCCAGGAGCAGGCAGCTGGGATGAGATGAGTTTGGGGATAATGGGTCAGCACGGACCGGTTGGGCCGAAGGGTCCATTTCTGTGCTGTCTGGCTCTGTGACTCAGATATGATGGAGCTCGGTATAGTGGGTGCACTACAGAAATTCACCAAAGATCCTCAGGCAGCACCTTCCAAACCCACCTCCGTCTAGTTTCAACACACTATTCCACCAAATGAAACAGACGGTCTGTCTTATTAAAGTCATCCTGCTTGTCTTAGACAGAATAATTCACCTGTTCCCACCCTACAGCCCAAGGCCAGGATCACGGCCTCTCTCCAGCTCTCTGTCTAATTAACCAACACACAGCAATCTTCTGCTTGGCTAACTAAAGTTAAAAAAAAACGTGTGTGCAGATCTTTCAGTTCTACAGGCCCGGCTGCAATGCCTGTATTTTCTCTATCTCCTTTTGTTTTACTGGGATGTCCCTGACCCCCGCTTTGAGAAGGTGGGGGGGAGTGAGCGGCCATCTTGAACCGCTGCAGTCCGTCTGCTGTGGGTCAGACCCACAATGCACTGGGGGAGGGAGTTCCAGGATTCTGACCAAAGGAACAGCCGATGTATTCCCAAGTCGGGATGGGGAGCGGTGGGAACTTGCAGGGAGGGGGGTGGTGTTCCCCATGTACCTGCTGCCCCTTGTCCTTCCAGATGGTGGTGGGTTTGGAAGGTGCTGCCTGAGGAGCCTCGGGGAGTTGCTGCAGTGCGTCTTGTAGATGGTACACACTGCTGCTACTGAGCGTCGGTGGGTGGGGAGGGAGGGGGTGTGGGGCCAACCGAGCGGGGGCTGCTTTCCCCCTGGATGGTGTCGAGCTTCTCGAGTGTTGTTGGAGCTGCCCCCATCCAGGGGCAAGTGGGGAGTATTCCCTCACCCTCCCGACTTGTGCCTTGTCGATGGTGGGACAGGCTTTAGGGGAGATAAATGATGGGGATTTTGAGGGAGGGCTGTGTCACGCAGATAGTCACCCTGTCCCCTATGTGCCTGCCCACGTCCCCGGTGGATCAGTGGTTAGTGTCAGGGACCCAGGTTCGATCCCAACCTCGGGTGACTGTCTGGGTGGAGTTTGCACATTCTCCCCCCCATGTCTGCGTGGGGTTTCCTCCCACAGTCCAAAGGTGTGCAGGTTAGGGTGGATTGGCCGTGCTAAATTGTCCCATAGTGCCCAGGGATGTGCAGGTTAGGGTGGATTGGCCGTGCTAAATTGTCCCATAGTGTCCAGGGATGTGCAAGTTAGGGTGGATTGGCCGTGCTAAATTGTCCCATAGTGTCCAGGGATGTGCAGGTTAGGGTGGATTGGCCGTGCTAAATTGTCCCATAGTGTCCAGGGATGTGCAGGTTAGGGTGGATTGGCCATGCTAAATTGTCCCATAGTGCCCAGGGATGTGCAGGTTAGGGTGGATTGGCCGTGCTAAATTGTCCCATAGTGCCCAGGGATGTGCAGGTTAGGGTGGATTGGCCGTGCTAAATTGTCCCATAGTGCCCAGAGATGTGCAGGTTCGGGTATATACCTCTCAATGTCCTTGCCTAGTTTGGGCCTACACTGGACCCCTCCCGCACTGTCTGTATTTTGAGCGTTAACGGCCGACTCTGACGAAGGGTAGACTCAGTCCAAGGGGGAACCGATCGTGCACCTCACCCACAATCCCCTGCCACCCACCCACCCCACCTTCTTAACGAACAATGAAAGGAGTGAGGTGGAAGGGGAAGGGACTGGTAGTGTGTGGAGCGAAGCCAGACTCCATTAGCTTAACCTTGGAGCCTGGAAAGAAATAATGAGGGGGATGAGATCCAGCTTTGACCGTCAAGTTAATTAAAGGCTGCAACCTGCCAAGGGCCTTTGGAAGGGAACACCATTGTATCTCACAGTCGGCGAATAGTTTCGTTGCGATAATTGTTCCAGGTCGGGGGTTGTTATTGTTACAAAACCGTCTTTTCTGTAATAAAGCAGCAGCATCACCTGCACACACACAACATGGGAAGAAAAAAAAGGGGGAAAAAAAGAAAGAAAAAAGAAAAAAAAAAGAAAAAAATAGATAAACAGGACGTGGCTCTGAGGGGGCTGGATCAGTGTGTGTGCGAAAAAAATAAAGCATCAGCAAATGACCAGTGGGAACAACTTCTAACCTCACGTAACATAGAGTCACCGAGATGGACAGCAGTGAGACAGGCCCCTTCAATCCAACCCTGAACAGATATCCCAACCCAAGCCAGTCCCACCTGCCAGCATCCGTCCCATATCCCTCCAAACCCTTCCTATTCATATCCCCATCCAAATGCCTCTTAAATGTTGTCGTTGTACCAGCCTCCACCACCTCCTCTGGCAGCTCATTCCAGGCATGGCACTGTCGGAGGGTCAGTACTGAGGGAGTGCCGCACTGTCGGAGGGTCAGTACTGAGGGAGAGCCGCACTGTCGGAGGGTCAGTACTGAGGGAGTGCCGCACTGTCAGAGGGTCAGTACTGAGGGAGTGCTGCACTGTGAGTGGGTCAGTACTGAGGGAGTGCCGCACTGTCAGAGGGTCAGTACTGAGGGAGTGCAGCACTGTCGGATGGTCAGTACTGAGGGAGAGCCGCACTGTCGGAGGGTCAGTACTGAGGGAGTGCCGCACTGTCGGAGGGTCAGTGCTGAGGGAGTGCCGCACTGTCGGAGGGTCAGTGCTGAGGGAGTGCCGCACTGTCGGAGGGTCAGTGCTGAGGGAGGGCCGCACTGTCGGAGAGTCAGTACTGAGGGAGTGTCGCATTGTCGGAGGGTCAGTGCTGAGGGAGTGTCGCACTTTCGGAGGGTCAGTACTGAGGGAATGCGCACTGTCGGAGGGTCAGTACTGAGGGAGAGCCGCACTGTCGGAGGGTCAGTACTGAGGGAATGCGCACTGTCGGAGGGTCAGTACTGAGGGAGTGTCGCACTGTCGGAGGGTCAGTACTGAGGGAGAGCCGCACTGTCGGAGGGTCAGTACTGAGGGAGTGCCGCACTGTCGGATGGTCAGTGCTGAGGGAGTGCCGCACTGTCGGATGGTCAGTGCTGAGGGAATGCGCACTGTCGGAGGGTCAGTACTGAGGGAGTGCCGCACTGTCGGATGGTCAGTGCTGAGGGAGTGCTGCACTGTCGGATGGTCAGTGCTGAGGGAGTGCCGCACTGTCGGAGGGTCAGTACTAAGGGAGAGCCGCACTGTCGGAGGGTCAGTACTGAGGGAGTGCCGCACTGTCGGATGGTCAGTGCTGAGGGAGTGCCGCACTGTCGGATGGTCAGTGCTGAGGGAGTGCCGCACTGTCGGAGGGTCAGTACTAAGGGAGAGCCGCACTGTCGGAGGGTCAGTACTGAGGGAGTGCCGCACTGTCGGAGGGTCAGTACTGAGGGAGCGCCGCACTGTCGGAGGGTCAGTACTGAGGGAGCGCCGCACTGTCGGAGGGTCAGTACTGAGGGAGTGCCGCACTGTCGGAGGGTCAGTACTGAGGGAGTGCCGCACTGTCGGAGGGTCAGTACTGAGGGAGCGCCGCACTGTCGGAGGGTCAGTACTGAGGGAATGCGCACTGTCGGATGGTCAGTGCTGAGGGAGCGCCGCACTGTCGGATGGTCAGTGCTGAGGGAGTGCCGCACTGTCGGATGGTCAGTGCTGAGGGAATGCGCACTGTCGGATGGTCAGTGCTGAGGGAGCGCCGCACTATCGGAGGGTCAGTACTGAGGGAGTGCCGCACTGTCGGATGGTCAGTGCTGAGGGAGCGCCGCACTGTCGGAGGGTCAGTACTGAGGGAGAGCCGCACTGTCGGATGGTCAGTGCTGAGGGAGTGCCGCACTGTCGGATGGTCAGTGCTGAGGGAATGCGCACTGTCGGATGGTCAGTGCTGAGGGAGCGCCGCACTATCGGAGGGTCAGTACTGAGGGAGTGCCGCACTGTCGGATGGTCAGTGCTGAGGGAGCGCCGCACTGTCGGAGGGTCAGTACTGAGGGAGTGCCGCACTGTCAGAGGGTCAGTACTGAGGGAGAGCCGCACTGTCGGATGGTCAGTGCTGAGGGAATGCCGCACTGTCGGAGGGTCAGTACTGAGGGAATGCGCACTGTCGGAGGGTCAGTACTGAGGGAGAGCCGCACTGTCGGAGGGTCAGTACTGAGGGAGTGCCGCACTGTCGGAGGGTCAGTACTAAGGGAGAGCCGCACTGTCGGAGGGTCAGTACTGAGGGTGTGCCGCACTGTCGGAGGGTCAGTGCTGAGGGAGTGCCGCACTGTCAGAGGGTCAGTACTGAGGGAGCGCCGCACTGTCGGAGGGTCAGTACTGAGGGAGTGCCGCACTGTCGGATGGTCAGTACTGAGGGAGCGCCGCACTGTCGGAGGGTCAGTACTGAGGGAGTGCCGCACTGTCGGATGGTCAGTGCTGAGGGAGTGCCGCACTGTCGGATGGTCAGTGCTGAGGGAGCGCTGCAGTGCTGGAGTAGCTGCGAGACTAACTTCCTTGTATTAAATTGAGGGGTAAACCCTGCGCATTGTGGGACTGGGGAATGAAACCAGGATGAGGGTGAACCATTCAGGGGGACAAGAGCATCTGTCAAGGAAGGAACAGATGGGAAGGATCCACCCCATAACCTGAGCTGGCAATTAAATGCTGAGCAGAGGAACCTTGTCAGCTTCATGCCTTGGAGCTCTCTGAAGTAACAGTAATTGGGTTGTTTTGTGTTTTAATTTGGTGCGTGTGAGAATTATTCCTTGCACTTGTGTGTCCAGTCCGTTAGTCCCTGCAGTTTGGTCAAATTTATGCCTTTCCTGCTGAATTTAATGATTAAAAGGGAAAGGCATAATCTGGGATCAGTAACAGGAAGCTATGAAATAGGAGCAGGAGGAGTCTTCCCTCCCCCAACTTTCTGCCTGAAGACATTCCTCCCCATCTCAATCCAAAACAGCCCCCACCCTGTAATTTAGCACGGCCAATCCACCCTAACCTGCACATCCCTGGGCACTATGGGACAATTTAGCACGGCCAATCCACCCTAACCTGCACATCCCTGGGCACTATGGGACAATTTAGCACGGCCAATCCACCCTAACCTGCACATCCCTGGACACTATGGGACAATTTAGCACAGCCAGTCCACCCTAACCTGCACATCTTTGGACTGTGGGAGGAAACCGCACGCAGACATGGGGGGAGAATGTACAAACTCCATACAGACAGTCGCCCGAGTGTGGGATCGAGCCCTGGTCCCTGGCGCCGTGAGGCAGCTGCACTAACCACTGAGCCACTCTCTCATTGATTCTTCATTGGGGAAGAATTATAGCTTTAACCCTGGCTTCATCTCGACCATCTGAGCTAACGCTGTTCACCTTGAGGAATGGTGTGGAGGTGTTTAGGATGGACCTGTGAATGAGGAGCAGGAAGAGGCTAGAATTCCCAGGAACCTGGCTCTGCCTCTCCCTCACCTTCTTTCTAGCATCCCTTTTCGAACCTCCGTCTATGATCAAGCTTTTAGTCCAGTGGGAAGGGAGCTGGCTGGATTGGTGCAGAGATCATTGAAGCAGGCAGTGCCCACGGCTTTGTTCATAGGGACAGAGAGTCTGAGAGCAGGGAAGGGATGGGGAACTTGGACAAGGCCCAGGTCAGACCTCAGCTGGAGTAATGTGTCCAGTTGTGGGAGGGACGTTACAGGAAAGATGTGATAGAGAGAGAGAGGGGGAGAGAAAGGAAATGAGAGATAGAGAAAGAGAGGTAGATACAGAGAGATGTAGAGAAATATATAGAGAGGGAGAGAGAGAGATGAAGAGAGGGTGAGAGAGGGGGAGACAGTGAGAAAGAGAGAGAGAGAAAGATGGAGAGAGAGATATATATAGAGAGAGGGAAGGGTGGTGAGAGGGTGAGAGAGAGAGAGGAAGGTAAACAGCGAGTGAGAGAGATGGAGAGAGAGATATAGAGAGAGGGAGAGAGAGAGAGGGGGTGAGAGAGAGGGGGCGAGTGAGAGAGGAAGATAGAGAGAGAGAGAGATAGAGAGAGGGAGAGAGAGAGGGAGAGATAGATAGAGAGAGAGAGACAGACAGAGAGAGGGAGAGAGAGCAGAAGTGATTTACACGAAGGGTTCCGGGGGATGAGAAACCTCAGGGACAGGGAGAGAGTGAAGAAGCTGGGGGCCGTTCCCCCCTCAGGACATTACAGGAAAGATGTGAGAGAGAGAGAGGGAGAGAGAGAGGGAGGGAGAGAGGGAGAGAGAGGGTGAGAGAGAGCGAGAGAGAGGGTGAGAGAGAGAGAAAGAAAGGGACAGAGAGAGAGAGGGGGAGAGAGAGAGAAAGAAAGGGACAGGGAGAGAGGGGGAGAGAGAGGAGGAGGGGAGAGAGAGACAGAGAGAGAAAGAGAGGGACAGAGAGAGAAGGACAGAGAGAGATTGACAGAGAGAGAGAGAGCAGAAGTGATTTACACGAAGGGTTCCGGGGGATGAGAAACCTCAGGGACAGGGAGAGAGTGAAGAAGCTGGGGGCCGTTCCCCCTCAGAGAGGGGAAAGGCCGAGAGAGGGAGAGGTTTTCAAAATCACGGAGCGGGGAGTGGGGTTGGATAGAGTGGATAGGGAGGAGGTGTTCCCGCTGGGAAAAGGAACAGGAACGAGAGGGAGGGAGGGCATGAGTTTAAAGTGAGGGGCTAACGAAGCGAGGGTGATGTGAGGGGAACCATTTCCACCACCCAGCGAGTGGCTAGGGGGCGGTGGGGTACACTGCCTGGAAATATGGGGAGGGGGAGCAGGGTCATTGGAAGCATTGAGGAGGGGAGGGGACTTTGGATGGTAATGATGGGCGGGGATACGGGGGAAATGGGCAGGAAATTGGCACTCGGGGATAGAACCGGATACGGCAGGATGGGCCCAATGGCCCCCTCCTGCACCGTGGCGATCTGGCAGAAGCCAAAACCTGTGACAGGCTCTCCCCACGCCGGGCTGGGTATCAAACCGTTTGTGATTGGCATGGCTCCACCTTTAACCGGAGTCCCAGGCGCTATCCCAAGGCAGGGTCTTGGCCCACAGAGCCCTGTGAGAGCGGGGGATGGTGCCCGCTGTTGGCCTGTTTTGGCGCAGGGTGGGTGGATGACAGCCCCATTCCTGTCCCCTCTGTCTCTCCCGCTCGCACTCCCAGACTGGAACTGTTGTTAGCACTGGGTTCTGCCCTTCACTCACTACACGCTGAGGAAATACTGCACACTGGGGTGATTTCTCCCTCCCTCTCTCTCTCTCTCTCTCTCTCTCTGTCTCTCTCTCTCTTTCTCTCTGTCTCTCTCTCTCTCTGTCTCTCTTTCTCTCTCTTTCTCTCTCTCTCTCGCTCTGTCGCTCTCTCTCACTCTCTCCATCTCATCCCTCTCCAGATGACAGTTATAAATCGGAGGTCCCTTGCCACTGACTCTCTCCCTGCAGGTGTCCGTCTGTTCCTGTTAACAGAATTCCGTAATTTCTGTTCTAAAAAGAGGAAGGAGACCTTTATTAAATCCCTGCTTAACTTGCCCTAATACAGTGGAAATAATCCTGTAAGTAGCTCCTCATGTCCAGTTCCATTTTACTTGATTTGCCCTGTAAGGCTTCACGCATCCTTTCTATAATAGGCCTCACAAAGTCCTTGCTGAGCAATTATCTCTTCCTATTTGTTCGAAACACCAGTGATCTCCTGAGCCACGCTCTACTTATGAATGTCTTGCACTGCAGGGGGATGTGGTGTGTCTTTTTAATTCCCCCACTGTCCACCCTGTCTCCAATGAGTTTGTTGTCTGAACCTGCCCATCCCGGTGTGTCAGAGTTCAGAGGTCAGACTGCGGCCCAGGGATCTGAACAGAAGAGAATCACAGGAACCCGGCAGTGTGGGAGCAGGCCATTCAGCCCGTCCAGTCCACCCCAAGCTTCTGAAGAGCGTCTCAGCCAGGCCTGCTACCCTGTCCCTGTGACCCTGCTAACCTTCAAATTGCCGAACACCACGGCCATTCCACCCTAACCTGCACATCCCTGGGGCACTATGGGACAATTTAGCACGGCCAATCCACCCTAACCTGCACATCCCTGGGCACTATGGGACAATTTAGCATGGCCAATCCACCCTAACGTGCACATCCCTGGGGCACTATGGGACAATTTAGCACGGCCAATCCACCCTAACCTGCACATCCCTGGGCACTATGGGACAATTTAGCACGGCCAATCCACCCTAACCTGCACATCCCTGGGCACTATGGGACAATTTCGCACAGCCAATCCACCCTAACCTGCACATCCCTGGGCACTATGGGACAATTTAGCACGGCCAATCCACCCTAACCTGCACATCCCTGGACACTATGGGACAATTTAGCACGGCCAATCCACCCTAACGTGCACATCCCTGGGCACTATGGGACAATTTAGCACGGCCAACCTATCCTAACCTGCACATCCTTGGGCACTATGGGGCAATTTAGCACGGCCAATCCACCCTAACGTGCACATCCTTGGGCACTATGGGACAATTTAGCACGGCCAACCTATCCTAACCTGCACATCCCTGGGCACTATGGGACAATTTAGCACGGCCAACCTATCCTAACCTGCACATCCCTGGGCACTATGGGACAATTTAGCACGGCCAATCCACCCTAACCTGCACATCCCTGGGCACTATGGGACAATTTAGTACGGCCAATCCACCCTAACCTGCACATCCCTGGACACTGTGGGACAATTTAGCACGGCCAATCCACCCTAACCTGCACATCCCTGGACACTATGGGATAATTTAGCACGGCCAACCTATCCTAACCTGCACATCCCTGGGCACTATGGGATAATTTAGCACGGCCAATCCACCCTAACCTGCACATCCCTGGGCACTATGGGATAATTTAGCACGGCCAATCCACCCTAACCTGCACATCCATGGACGCAATGGGACAATTTAGCATGGCCAATCCACCCTAACCTGCACATCCCTGGGCACTATGGGACAATTTAGCACGGCCAATCCACCCTAACCTGCACATCCCTGGGCACTATGGGATAATTTAGCACGGCCAATCCACCCTAACCTGCACATCCCTGGGCACTATGGGATAATTTAGCACGGCCAATCCACCCTAACCTGCACATCCCTGGGCACGATGGGACAATTTAGAGTCAAAACGTGTAGCACTGGAACAGCCCAGCAGGTCAGACAGCATCTGAGGTGCAGGAGAATCGATGTTTCTGGCATATCCCTTCTTGAGCACTGGGGGGGGTGGAGGGGCGAGGAGGTTGAGAGATAAATGGCAGGAGGAGGGAATCGACAGGAAAGGAGAAAGAGCTCAAGGGAAGGAGAGAAAGCGGGTCGGTGGGATCCGTGATCAGATTGAACCCCTCCCCCCCACCCACTGGGAGGATGGTGGATCTCCAGAACTCTCCAGATCCCAGAGAGCAGAGTTGGGGGGGGTGGGGGTCATGCAGCTGGAGATAGAGTCATAGGGTTGGACAGAAGAGTCTGTTTCTGTGCTGTTTATCTCTATGTCTCTATGACTCTGTGTACAGCATGGAAACAGACTCTTCGGCCCAACCCGTCCATGCCAACCCGACATCCCAACCCAATCCAGTCCCACCTGCCAGCACTTGGCCCATATCCCTCCAAACCCTTCCTATTCATGTCCCCATCCAGATGCCTTTTAAATGTTGTCATTGTACCAGCCTCCACCACTTCCTTTGGCAGCTCATTCCACACACGTACCACCCTCTGTGTGAAAAAGTTGCCCCTTAGGTCTCTTTTGTATCTTCCCTCTCTCACCCTAAACCTATGCCCTCTAGTTCTGGACTCCCTGACCCTGGGGAAAAGACCTTGTCTATTTACCTTATCCATGCCCCTCATGATTTTGTAAACCTCTATAAGGACACCCCTCAGCCTCCGACGCTCCAGGGAAAACAGCCCCAGCCTGTTCAGCCTCTCCCTGTAGCTCAAACCCTCCAACCCTGGTAACACCCTTGTAAATCTTTTCTGAACCCTTACAAGTTTCACAACATCTTTCCGATAGGAAGGAGACCAGAATTGAACGTAGTATTCCGTATCGACAAACTGTTTTAGCTGTTGAGATGACCAGAGACCATGTGGATAGTGTGGGAAGGTGGTGTTCAGATCGATGGCCAACAGTCTCTTAATGTGGAAACATGGAATCCGTCCTTCGAGTCCGGAGTAACCATGGAGATTGGTAAACAAATGCTGGTGACGGGCCACAGGAACGCAATCAGTTACATTCTCAACGCACGGAGGTGCTTCACACCGAAAAGTAGGCAATTGGGGCAGAAAGAGGCCATTCAGCCCCTCAGGCCTGCTATGCCATTGGCTGATCCACCAATTCTGCTCCCCCTGCCATTCCCCGCTGTCTCCCTTCAGCCCCAAGAACTCGATCCAACTCTCTTCCTGAGAGCATTCGATGTTTTGGCCCCAACCCCTCTCTGTGACAGAGAATCCCACAGACTCCCCCCCAACTCTCTGGGGGAAGACATTTCTCCCCATCTCAGTCCGTAACAGCCCCCACCCCCCGTAATCCTTAGACTGTGAGCGCCCCCTAGGTCCAGGCCAGGGGCAGGTGGGTGTCATGCCAACCCCTGCCTAATGTTGATTGCCCTTGGCAGTGGACTACCTTCTTCGTAATGTTGCCCCTCCAGAGGGTAGCCAAGACTCCATTGTGTTATGGCAGTTGTAGAGCCATGGAGGTCCACAGCTTAGAAAAAGGCCCTTCGGCCCATCGATTCTGTGCCAACCCCACCTCCCTGTTCCAACCCCATTCCTCCAGCACTTGACCCATCACATTGGCATCCCGAGTGCCTCTATCTCTCTCTCTATCTCTCTCCCTCTCTTTTTCTCTCTCTGTCTCTCCCTTTCTCTCTCCCTCTCTCTCTCTCTCTCTCTCCCCTCTCTCTGCCTCTCCCACTCCTCACAGGCATCGTGTTCCAGACTCCCACCACCCTCTGGGTGAAAACGTTTCCCCTCACATCCCCCTCGAAACCTCCTGCCCCTTCCCTTAAACTGATTTCCCCCCTCCCCCAGTCCCCCACCCAACGGGGTAACGTGCCTTCCTGTCTATCTAAAGCACCGCCTCCATCATTTTATCCATCTCAGTCACCTCCCCCGTCCCCCGTCCCCTGTCCTCTGCTCTAAGGAAAGCCACCCCAATCTCTCTCAATCACTGGATCCCCCTGGCCCCGGGTAACATCCTGGGAAATCTCCCTCTGTCCTCTCTCTCTCTTCCAGTGCCATCCCATCCCTCAGATCGTGTGGATTCGGGAAGTGCTGTAGACCACACTTGGAATATTGTGTTCGGTTCTGGTCACCTCATTATAGGAAGGATGTAGAAGCTTGAGAGAGGACGCGGAGGAGATTTACCTGGGCTGGAGGGCATGTCGTATGAAGGAAGGTTGAGGGAG
Organism: Hemiscyllium ocellatum; assembly: GCF_020745735.1. Lineage (NCBI taxonomy): Eukaryota > Metazoa > Chordata > Chondrichthyes > Orectolobiformes > Hemiscylliidae > Hemiscyllium > Hemiscyllium ocellatum. Next base: position 8,072,817 of record NC_083446.1, read on the forward strand.
CGAGGGCTTTTGTCATTAGAGCGAAGAACGATGAGCGCTGACTTGGTAGAGGTGTACAGGATGATGCAAGGCAGTGGATAGACAGAGACTTTATCCCAGGGCAGAATTGGCCATCACCAGGGGGTGTAATTTTAAGGTGAGTGGAGGAAGGTTTAGGGGAGACGTCAGAGGTAGGTTCTTTACTCAGAGAGTGGTGGGTGTGTGGAACGCAGGGCCAGCAGTGGGAGTAGAGTCAGAGACATGGGGGACGTTTAAGCGACTCTTGGATAGGCCCATGGATGATAGTACAACGAAGGGTATGTTTGATCTTAGAGTAGGAGAAAGGGTCAGTACAACATCGAGGGCCGAAGGGCCTCTACTGCTGTATGTTCTATATCTGCGGTCGAACTGACAGCCGTTTCTAGGCTGTGGATAAACTGCAGAACCAAAGCCCGTGGGAGGTGCGTGAACCAGTTGTGTTTTTTTTTAACCATGAGCTGGGAGCTCGCTGCTGACAGTCGGTCCTCCGAGATAGTCCCACATTCCGCCAGGACTCTGCACCGAGGACATCATGGGGCAGCTCCTCAGCCTGGACTTGGACTGGTGCCAAGCGGCTGTTCTGAGACAGAGAGAGAGAGAGAGAGAGAGACGTAGAGAGGGGGGAGAGCAAGAGAGAGCAAGAGAGACAGAGAGGGAGGGAGAGAGAGGGAAGAAAGAGAGAGGGAGAGAGAGAGAAAGAGTGGGAGAGAGAAAGATAGAGAGAGAGGGAGAGAGAGAGAGACAGAGAGAGAGAGGGACAGCCAGAGAGTGAGATAGAGAGAGAAACAGAGAGAGGGAGAGAGACAGAAGGGGGGGAGAGAGAGCAAGAGAGAGAGGGAGAGAGAAACATAGAGAGGAGGAGAGAGAGCAAGAGAGAGAGTGAGAGAGACAGAGAGAGAGAGAGACAGAGAGAGAGACAGAGAGGGGGGAGAGACAGAGTGAGAGAGACAGAGAGAGGGGGAGAGACAGAGAGAGGCAGAGAGAGGGGAGGGAGAGAGAGGGAGACAGACAGAGAGGGAGACAGACAGAGAGAGGCAGAGAGAGGGGAGAGAGAGAGAGAAAGTGAGAAAGAAGGGGGGAGAGAGAGAGCGAGAGAGACAGACAGAGAGAGGGAGAGAGAGAGAGAGAGAGGGAGAGAGACAGAGAGAGAGAGAGAGAGAGACAGAGAGAGAGGGAGAGGGAGAGAGAGCTCTGAGCCCTTAACTCCTGGATGTTTACAGGATGGTCCAGCTCATCAGGGTATGCTGGAGTCTGGAGATGGTGACCGTTGCTGGGATGTCACTCAGTGGGTACCTGGCGATCCCGTGCTGTGCTGCTGACCCACCACTTCAGAGACTTTCCCGAATTCCCAACGGCGGGGGGGATCAGGCGTCAGTGTGAGGGAGGCTGGGGGAAGTGGGTGCTAATGAAGGACGGCCTACTGGTCAGGATGGGGCCTTTCTCGCCGCCAATCACCTCCTTTGGGGTTGGGGCTAATGTGGCGGCCCGGGCGCTGCAAGATCCCAGGGCTGGGGTGGGAGTGTCACCATCCCCCCCGTGGGCGAACAGTAGGGAGCAGGCACGGTCTGTTCACCTGTCACCTCATGTTCCGCCATTTTCCCTCCCTCCCCAACCAACCTCAAGCTCTCTAGAGTTGGGGCAGCAGGGAAACAGGCCCGACCAGAACGCAACCCCGCCCGAACTGAACTAGCCCCATCTGCCTTCCTCCTGGCCCATACCCCTCCAAACCTCCACGACCTTCCAGCGACCTCTTTTGACGAAACCGCTCCAAGTGTGCCCGAGTGAGGAAAAAAAAATGCTGGGAGCAAATTCATTTCCGCCACGGCGGTTCGGAACGCAGGCTCTCCCGAGGCATGTTAAATATTAAATAGCAGCGAGTGATTCTTCATACACACAGACAATCTCATAAATATCAGGCAAACCACAAAACAAATCGGTTTTTAATTAAAGTGTTTATTGCTCCTGATTATGGCATTTCTTTTATTGTACTGTCATGGCTTGTGCACCAGGAATATAATTGTGTGTGTTAGTACCGCGCTGATTGATAGCAGTGATCCCCTCTGTTCTACCCGTGATTTAATAAATTTTACAATCGCACGGATATTTATGAGAGTTAGCAGGAAGGTTCCCTCTCCTGCCTAGCCCTGATACTGTGCTCTGAGCTCCTCGGAGAACCGGTCGTAGATCTGTAGGAAGCACTCCCGACAGGATGGCCAGGAAATTTCCTTCCCACACACACAGGCCTCGTCTGTAAACCTTCGGCCTTCTTTAATAATGTCGAATCGACACGGTGGCTCAGGGGTTAGCACTGCTGCCTCACAGCGCCAGGGACCCAAGGTCAATCCCGTCCCTGGGCGACTGTCTGTGTGGAGTTTGCACATTCTCCCCCCGGCTCTGTGTTGGGTTTCCTCCGGGTACTCTGGTTTCCTCCCACAGTCCAAAGATGTGCAGGTCAGGGTGGATTGGCCGTGCTAAATTGCCAATCCACCCTAATCTGCACATCCCCGGACACTATGGGACAATTTAGCATGGCCAATCCACCCTAACCTGCACATCCCTGGGCACTGTGGGACAATTTAGCATGGCCAATCCACCCTAACCTGCACATCCCTGGGCACTATGGGACAATTTAGCACGGCCAATCCACCCTAACCTGCACATCCCTGGGCACTATGGGACAATTTAGCACGGCCAATCCACCCTAACCTGCACATCCCTGGACACTATGGGACAATTTAGCATGGCCAATCCACCCTAACCTGCACATCCCTGGGCACTATGGGACAATTTAGCACGGCCAATCCACCCTAACCTGCACATCCCTGGGCACTATGGGACAATTTAGCACGGCCAATCCACCCTAACCTGCACATCTTTGGACTGTGGGAGGAAACTGGAGCACCCGGAGGAAAGCAGACACAGAGAGGAGGATGTGCGCATTCCACACAGACAGTCGCCCGAGGGTAGGATCGTACCTGGGTCCCACGCGCTGGGAGGCAACAGTGCGAACCGCTGAGACGCAAGTGCCGCTCAGTTTGGCTGTCTCTGTTTGGAGGTGCTCGTAGTTTTGGCGTGACTGCAATTATCATTTGTCAGCCCGCGGAAATTGCTCAATGGTAACCCCCCCCCCGGGATAGTGGTACCGGGCTGTTGGTAGGGGCTGACGTGACTCCAGACCCGGAGAAATCTCCGGAAGGACGCACCAGTGCCAGGGGCAAAGAGGATCGTGTAGGCCCGATCTCTCCCGTGGTTTTCAGGCCCCGGCGGCCATTTACTTTCAAGATTTCAACGGACCTCTCCCTCTCTCTCCCCTCAATGGTTTCAAGCTCAAGGGTCAACGGCAGAGATAAGACGCTTAAGGTGAATCGCGGAGTGGTGGGGGGAGGGAGAGAGAGAGAGAGAGAGAGAGAGAGAGAGATGTTTATCGGTCTTCTGTGTCAGGCTGTCATGAACTCGGGCCTACAGGAGGGAACTGGAGGGAGCACTTTAGTTTCATCAGAGTAACCGAGAGGGAGAGAAAGGGATATTCTGGTGAAGTCCTGTCAAAATATTTTGCTGCCCTGGGGCTTTTAGTATTTCACATCCTCGAGCTGCAGATCGATAGCGAGCCAAGGACGTAGAGAGGACACAGGCACTGCCTTGGCACAGGCCCCCTTTCTGTGCGGCTGAGACTGAAGGTACCGTCCAACGTGCCCTTCCCTCGAGCGATCAGCTCCCGAGAGAAAGGCCGGCGGCTCGCCCCCACTCCCCCCTGACTCCCGGGGAAGAGGCAACAACAACAACAGCGAGCTGCATTGGTGTGGCGCCCCACCGCGGCTCTCCGCCCGGCCCACCGGCTGGGAAAATCGGGGGATGGGGGGGGCGGTCAAGGAACCTTTTGGAGGAGGAGGAAGAGGGGGCAGAGTTTAGGCCCCAGCAGCAGGATGGTAGGGAGTTGGGCGGGGTGGGAGGGAAGGGGGGCGTTGCTCCAAAGGCCGGAATCGGAGGAGATCCGGAATAGCTGTTCGGCTGGAGGAGCTCAGAGGCATAAAGGTGGGAGGGGAGTCGCAGAAATATACAGCATGGAAACAGACCCTTCGGCCCAACCAGTCCGTGCCGACCATAATCCCCAAACTCAACTAGACCCTCCTGCCTGCTCCTGGCCCATATCCTTCCAACCCTTTCCCATTCATGTCCTTATCTAAATGTCTTTTAAATGTTGTAACTGTCCCCACAATCCACCACTTCATCAGGAAGTTCATTCCACACCCTACTCTCTGTGTAAGGACATTGTGCCCAACCTCCTCCACAACGTTCTGCTTAAACCTTTCTCCTGAAAAAATACGCCCCCTAGTTTTGACCTCTCCCCTACTTTTGGGAAAAGTTGTGATTCATCCTGATCCGTGCCCCTCATGATTTCATAAACCTCTTTAAGTTCACCCCATAACCTCCAGTGAAAACAGTCCCGGCCTCTCCTTATAACCCAAACCCTCCATTTCCGGTAACATCCTGGTAAATCTCTTCTGACCCCTCTCCAGTTTAATACTATCCTTCCTGTGACAGGGCGACCAGGTCTGGGCACAGTAATCCAGACGAGGCCTCGCCAATGTCCTGTACAACCCCAACATGACGTCCCAACTCTGATACTCAAAGGTCTGTGCAATAAAGACAACCGTGCTAAGCACCTCCTTAAACCCCCAGTCTACCTGTGACACATACGTCAAAGAATCATGTCCCTTACTCCCCTGGGTCAGGTGGACAGTTTTGGGCGCCCCACTACCAGGAGGAGGTGGAAGTTTTGTAGAGCCAGCACCAGAGGGGGCTCACCGGGATGTTGCCTGGTCTCGAGAGGCCCCTGGCTACGAGGGAAGGTTAAAGAGACTGGGATTGTTGTCACCGGGAAAGACGCAGGCTGAGAGGAGGCCCGATAGAGGCCTACACTATCCTGAGAGGAATCGATAGGGCGGATGGTCAGAGGCTCTCCCCTCCCCAGGGTCAAAGGTTCAATTCCAAGGGGGGGTCACAGGTTCAAGGTGAGAGGGGGGACAGTTTAAGGGAGGGAAGGTTTTCACGCAGAGAGAGGTAGGAGCCTGGAACGCACTGTCAGGAGAGGGTGGGGGAAGCAGGCGCCTGGGCCACATTGAAGATGGTTCCAGGAACAGGGAGGGAATAGAGGGAGACGGACCGAATAAAGGCAGGAGGTTTGTTTAGTCAGGGCGTGACGATTGGCGCAGGCCTGGAGGGGCCGAAGGGCCTGTTTCCGTGCTGTACATCCCTCTGTTTGAGCGTAGGAAGATGAAGGGTGGGACGATATTTGGAATGAGGGACAGCGTTGTTCGGGAGGATGACTTTGGTGGGACGTAGGAGACCCAGCTGGGGAGCTTCTCGAGTTACCGATGGCCCCTGAACTGACAGACCATCGGGCAGACCATTTCGGGACTGAGACAGGGAAACCTGTGGAGTCCGGGGTCACTGGATATATTGAAGGAAGAGATGAGAAATACTTTTAGATTTCGGAAAGGGGCATTGAGAGGAGAACGGGACTGATTGAGGTCAGATGTGGTGCGACAGAATGGCGGAGCGGGCTGGAGGGGCCGAATGGTCTCACTCCTGGTCTGAGATCCTCTGCTTTCCTTCTGTGACCCAATGTCTGGGTTACTCTATCACCTCAACATCGGATTTTGATGACTCGCGCGACATTTTGCGATGTGAAGTATGGTAGCTAGGTTTAACCTGGTTTGTCATCTCGGTCAACAGAAAAGGCGCTCCCCGTCATTCTCTGGGCCGGGCTATCACTAGCCTTAATCCCGATGCATTTTCTTGAGAAAAGTTTCGACTTGACCTGATCAAAATTCCTCCCAGTTCCTCAGTAGCTGGTTGCTAATAATCTCTCTGTACCCAGCAGTCACAGAGACGTACAGCGCGGAAACAGGCCCTTCGGTCTATCTCATCTGTGCTGACCTGATTTCCCAAACTAAACTGCGTTTGGCCAATATCCCTCCAATTCATGGACCTATCCAAATGTCGCTTAAATGTTTTAACTGTACCTGTAGCAATTTTTCTTTATTCGTTTGTGGAACTTGGGCGTCATTGGCTGGGCCAGCATTGATAGCCCCTCCCTATTTCCCTTGAGAGGGTGGGGGGTGAGCTGCCATCTTGAATCGCTCCAGTCCACTCCAGTCCAATCCAGTAGGGAGGGAATTCCAGGATTTTGACCCAACGACTGTGAAGAAATAATGGTATATTTCCAAGTGAGGGTGGTGCAGCGGGCGGGACTTGCGGAGGTGTGGTGTTCCCAAGTACCTGCTGCCCATTTCCTTCTAGATGGAAGTGCTCATGGGTTTGAAAGGTGCTGTCTGAGGATCTTTGGTGAATCTCTGCGGCACATTTTGCAGGTGGTACCCACTGCTGCTACTGAGCGTCAGTCGGGGAGGGATTGAATGTTTATAGATGTGGTACCAATCAAGCGGAGGCTGCTTTGTCCCTGGATGGTGTCGAGCTTCTCGAGTGTTGTCGGAGCTGCCCCCCTCCATCCAGGGGCAAGTGGGCAGTATTCCCTCACCCTCCTGACTTGTCAATGTTGGGAACAGGCTTGGGGGAGAGTCAGGAGGGTGAGTTACTCACCGCAATATCCCTCGTCTCTGACCAGCTCTTGTAGCCGCTGTGTTGATGTGGTGAGTCCAGTTGAGTCTCTGGTCAATGGTAACCCCCAGGAGGTTGACAGTGGGGGATTCAGTGATGGTAACACCGTTTGGTTAGAGTGTCTAGCTGAGCCTTTCCTGGACGGAGACTTGACTGACTAGATTAAGTCCCACAGCTCGCTCACTCAGTGCCAGCTGTCATTTCGATCAACAGAAAAGGTGTTCCCCGTCATTCTCTGGGCCGGGCTACCACTAGCCTTAATTCCGATGCATTTTCTTGAGAAAAAAGATTTCGACTTGACCCGATCAAAATTCCTCCCAGTTCCCCATTAGCTGGTTGCTAATAATCTCTCTGTACCCGGCAGTCACAGAGACGTACAGCACGGAAACAGACCCTTCGGCCCATCTCCTCCATACTGACCAGAGAGTCACAGAGACGTGCAGCACAGAAACAGGCCCTTCGGTCCATCTCCTCCATACTGACCATAGAGTCACAGAGACGTACAGCACAGAAACAGGCCCTTCGGCCCATCTCCTCCATACTGACCATAGAGTCACAGCGATGTACAGCACGGAAACAGGCCCTTCGGCCCATCTCCTCCATACTGACCATAGAGTCACAGCGACGTAGAGCACGGAAACAGGCCCTTCGGCCCATCTCCTCCATACTGACCATAGAGTCACAGCGATGTAGAGCACAGAAACAGGCCCTTCGGCCCATCTCCTCCATACTGACCATAGAGTCGCAGAGACGTACAGCACGGAAACAGGCCCTTCGGTCCATCTCGTCCGCACACCGTCTTGACCCAAGCAGCCAATACTCAACTGGATTGATTGGAATGGGGCACTGTAACGACACTTGGAGACTGTCAGGAACGAAACAGAGCCGAGAGAGAGTCCAAATAATTGCATTTGTATAGCACCATTTACGAATACCAATATCATTCAGATGGAAAGGGAAACAGGCCTCTTGAATAATTTGTTAATTTTCTGCTTCTTTTTGAACAGGGCAGAGAAGATTTAACAAGGATTTTATTTTAGATTAGATTCCCTACAGTATGGAAACTTCGGCCCAACAAGTCCACACTGACCCTCCGAAGAGTAACTCACCCAGGCCCTACATTTACCCCCGAGCACTCTGGGTAATTTAGCACGGCCAATTCACCTGACCTGCACACCTTTGGACTGTGGGAGCAAATCCGCACGAGTCAGGAGGGTGAGGGGATACTCCCCACTTGCCCCTGGATGGAGTGGGGGGCAGCTCCAACAACACTCAAGAAGCTCGACACCACCCAGGGACAAAGCAGCCCCCTCCCCACATCTATAAACATTCAACCTGTAAACTGCACACCGACGGTCACCTGAGGCAGGAATCGAACCCGGATCCCTGATGCTGGGAGGCAGCAGTGCTAACCACTGAGCCACCAGGCCACCCCAAATTGCCAGGATTGGAGGGTTTGAGCTACAGGGAGAGGCTGAACAATCTGGGGCTGTTTTCCCTGGAGCGTCGGAGGCTGAGGGGTGACCTTATAGAGGTTTATAAAATCACGAGGGGGCACAGATAGGGTGATGAGGCTAGGTCTTTTCCCTGGGGTGGGGGAGTCCAGAACTAGAGGGGCACAGGTTTAAGGTGGGAGGGGAAAGGGACCTAAGGGGCAACTTTTTCACACAGAGGGTGGTGCGTGTGTGGAATGAGCTGCCAGAGGAAGTGGTGGAGGCTGGTACAATGACAACATTTAAGAGGCATCTGGATGGGGACATGAATAGGAAGGGTTTGGAGGGATATGGGCCAAGTGCTGGGAAATGGGACTGGATTGGGTTGGGATAGCTGGACGGGTTGGACCGAAGGGTCTGTTTCTGTGACTCTCACTCAATGTAACAGAAACAAAGCCGTGGGTAGTGCACTTGCCTCTGTGCTAGAAGGTTACAGTTTCAAGTCCCTTACCGGGATATTGTGTAAAAGGGAAATGACAGCAGGGAGGGCGTGCTGTGTTAATGGGAGTGCGGGAGGGGTGCGTTGCGCCTGTTTCTAAGGCCTACCACTCACGGGTCCAGACTGAGGGAGGGGAGTCGGCACATCAGTGCCTCTCCTTGCGGTTATACCTGGGTTGGCTACTACCACGGTCCGTCAACCCTGGGGGTGACACCGCAGAGTCTCAGTTTTTCCGAGTTTCTCTGCTGAGGTAAATGTAACCCTCATTGCAATGCCCGTTAAGATTGACAAGGATGTCGCCGGGGTTGGAGGGTTTGAGCTACAGGGAGAGGCTGAACAGGCTGGGGCTGTTTTCCCTGGAGCGTCGGAGGCTGAGGGCTGACCTTATAGAGGTTTACAAAATTGAATTGAATTGATTGTCCCGTGTATGGAGGCTTTATCTAGGGAGCAATCCAGGCAGATCTCAGAGTTAAGGAGCATCGATAGTAAATAATAGGGAAACAGCAGCAAAAACAGAAACACAGGGACAGGCGAATGTTTGTGAGTCCATTCAGTATCTAACAGAAGTCGGGTAGAGACTGTTTGGAAACCGGCTGGTGTGTGTGTGTGTTCAGGTTTCTGTACCCTCTCCCCGATGGTAGGGGCTGTAGTAAAACATCCCCAGGGTGGGATGGGTCTTTGAGAACGCTGGTGGCCTTTCCTTGACTCTGGGAGATGGATTCTGTAGACAGGAGGTTGGCCTTTGTGATTGTCCAGGCCGAGTTCCCCACTCTCTGTAACCGTCTCCGATCCTGAGTGGGACAGTTGCTGTACCTGGTGGTGATACATCCAGACAGAACCCTCTCGATGGGGCACCTATAAAAGGGTATTCGCCGTCATGGCAAATCTCCTCAGCTGCCTGTGGAAGGAGAGACGTTGTTGGGCCTTTGTAACCAGTGCATCCACGTGAAGAGTCCAAGAAAGCTTGTTGTGGATGACCACTCGCAGGAGCTTGACACTCTCCACTCGTTCCACCTCTGGGCTGTTAATGTGTAGGGGGTCATGAGTAACAAGTCAATGAGAAAGTCAATAATGAGTCCCTTGGTTTTGCCGGCATTGAGAGTTGGGTTGTTGTCCGTGCACCATTTTTCCGAGTCTTCCATCTCCCATCTGTAGTCTGTTTAGTCGCCATCTGAGATTCGACCGACTGCGGTGGGGTCATCAGTGACCTTGTAAATGGCATTAGTCTGGTATTTGGCGACGCAGTCATGGGTATACAGTGAGTACAGTAAGGGGGTTGAGTACGTAACCCTGGGGGACTCCAGGGTTGAGAGTTAGTGAGAATGAAATATTGTCCCCAATCTTCACTGACTGTGGCCTGTGGGTCAGGAAACTGAGGATCCAATTGCAGAGAGTGAGGCCTAGTCCGAGATCACTCAGTTTAGTAACCAGGCTCGAGGGGATAATAGTGTTGAAGGCTGAACTGTGGTCAATGAGAAGGAGTCTTACATAGCTGTTCTTGGAGTCAAGATGTTCCAGGGAGGAGTGAAGAGCAAGTGACATGGCATCTGACGTGGATCTGTTGGTCCGATAGGCAAATTGGAGGGGGTCAAAGGTCGTGTGGAGGCTGGAGGTTGATTAATGCCATGACCAGCCTTTCAAAGCACTTCATGACCACTGATGTTAGGGCCACTGGGTGGTAATCATTGAGACATACCGCATGAGCCTTCTTTGACACAGGGATGGTGGGGGGCATGAATAGGTTAAATAGACAAGGTCTTTTCCCTGGGCTGAGGGAGTCTGGAACTAGCGGCATAGGTTGAGGGTGAGAGAGGAAAAATTTAAAAGGGATCTAAGGGTCAACTTTTTCATGCAGAGGGTGGTACGTGTTTGGAATGAGCTGCCAGAGGAAGTGGTGGAGGCTGGTACAATGACAACATTTAAAAGGCACCTGGATGGGGACATGAATAGGAAGGGTTTGGAGGGATATGGGCCGGGTTCTGGCAGGTGGGACTAGATTGGGTTGGGATATATGGTCGGCATGGACGAGTTGGGCCGAAGGGTCTGTTTCCGTGTACATCTCGATGACTGTAAGAGGCTGTTGCTAGTCAGTTCAGTTGACCTTTGCTCACTGGACTGATAAGAATGCTTGAAGAAATGCTGGGACTGAGTGAGTGAGCTGTGAGACTTAACCCAGTCAATAAACTCTCCACCCAGGACTGGCTGATTGCTCCTAATCACCTCTGGTCACCGATGTCCATCTGGCGTTGGCACTGATTTCCACACAGCAAGATCCCAGGACGTAGCATCATTTTTATCCCTGGACAATGTTCCCGTTGCGGGAAGGATGTTATTAAACTGGAGAGGGTTCAGAAGAGATTTACCAGGATGTTGCCGGAGGGTTTGGATTATAACGAGAGGCTGGATAGGCCGGGACATTTGTCGCTGGAGCGTGGGGGGGGGTCTGAGGGGTGACCTTATAGAGGTTTATAAAATCATGAGGGACATGGGTTAAGGTGAATGGCAGATGTATTTTCCCTGGGGTGGGCGGAGTTCAAGACTAGGGGACGCATTTTTAAGGTGAGAGGAGAAAGATTTAAAAAGGACATGAGGGACAGTGTTTTACACAGAGGGTGTGGAATGAACTTCCTGAGGAAGTGGTGGATTGTTACAACATTTAAAGGACATTTGGATACGGACATGAATGGGAAAGGGTTTGGAGGGATAGGGGCCGGGAGCAGGCAGGTGGGACTAGTTTAGTTTGGGATTAGGGTTAGCACGGACTGGTTGGGCCGAAGGGTCTGTTTCTGAGCTGAATGACTCTGTGAATCTCTCTGCAGCAATGCATGGTCTGTATATCCTTGTTCCGTTCAATTGTACGCTCTTTGTTGCATGATGCAAGACTCGACCCTGTAATTTCTGATGCTCAATGCTTGTGACTAGAGTACAATGCAATCTCTGACCAATGTTCCTCTCTGCTTCCTCCCACTGCTTCTTCCAACAGAAGATCACTCGATTGAAGGTGAGTACTGCAGCTCACTTATTTCCATGTTTGTACTGTGCTGTTAGTTACGTTGTTGTAGGTATGTTTTACCCCTCATGGGGAGATGCTGAGGTGTCAATGCTGATTGAATAGTAGTCTCTGGTTTATGTTCAAGTCAAAACAGTAATCCATTGTAGTCTTGATGCACGCTCACTGGTATCCACTTGTGGACAGACTCACATCACCGTAGACAACGCACTGGTGTGTGCACTCTCTCTCACACATGCGCACGTGCACACACACACACACAACGCACACATACAATCTCACACAGACACATCCTCAGACACACCCGCACACACTGACACAGACACACACACACACACACACACACACACACACACACACGCTCCCTTTCTCTCTCACACACACACTCTCTCTCTAACACACACATATTCTCTCTCTCACATACATATACTCTCTCTCTCTCTCACGCACACACACATACGCCTCCACACACACATACACGCATGCACACTCACAATACAAACACACACACTCTTACACATAAATTGTCACACACACACACATACACTCACACACACACATACACACACACATACACTCACACACACACACACATACACATACACTGACACACACACACACACACACACACATACACTCACACACACACACACATACACATACACTGACACACACACACACACACACACACACACTCACACACATACACACACACACACACACACACACACACATACACTCACACACATACACTCTCTCACACGCACACACACATTGGTCTGTCTTGGGGGAGCGATGTCAAGTTCAACGTCCTGCTGAGTCCTTCCTTCATGATCCACCAAATCTCCTTTCTCCGCCAGAACCCTAGCCTCCCCCCCCCCATGGGGTAAAGATGGGAGGATTACTTGGAAGTTGGGGTGGGGGGGTAGGGGGCGATGGGGCATGGGGTAACTACAAGACGCAGTGATGGCGCTGAGCTAACTGGAAAGGAGCAGAGTGAGCGGGGAGAAAGATCAGGCTCATACCATCGCGATGAGGGAGACTCTCGATTTAAATCGACTTGATCCGAAGCTGTGACCCAGTCCCTTCAAACAGATGTGTTCACCCTCCTGACAAATTTGCCCAGCATCAGTGGGTAACCCCCACGTCTGGTTTAACTGGGGATCCATCCCTTTAGTCTTTTAAAACACCTCAAACAATTGCTAACTTGTCCAGATCTCCAGGACTGGTCCAAGGTGGTCCGTGAGTGAACCTGTTTCGTTTTAAAAGTGGAATCCCAACACAGGGATTGAATGCGAGGTCAGAAAGGGCTGCTTGCAATCCCATTTCCTGCTATTTCTGCATCTAGAGTGAGGGAGGGGTGGGGGTGAAATCGCAGACAAACCTATAAAATTCCAACAGGGTCACGGATGCTTCTGATGACCCGGGTGTCCAAAAATGGGGGTGGTCACAGTCTCAGGATTACGGAGGGTGGGGTTGTTTCGGACTGAGGTGGGGAGAAATGTCTTCCCCCAGAGAGTTGAGGGGGGGGAGAGAGTCTGTGGGATTCTCTGTCACAGACAGGGGTTGGGGCCGAAACATCGAATGTTCTCAGGAAGGAGTTGGTTCTAGTTCTATGAGACAGTGGGGAAAAGGGGGGACTGAGTCAGATGATTGTAGTGGTTTATAAAATCATGAGGGGGGCATGGATAGGATAAACAGACAAGGTCTTTTCCCTGGGGTGGGGGAGTCCAGAACTAGAGGGCGTAGGCTTAGGGTGAGAGGGGAAAGATATAAAAGGGACCGAAAGGGGCAACTTTTTCATACAGAGGGTGGTGCGTGTATGGAATGAGCTGCCAGAGGAAGTGGTGGAGGCTGGTACAATGACAACATTTAAGAGGCATCTGGATGGGGACATAAATAGGAAGGGTTTAGAGAGATATGGGCCAAGTGCTGGCAAATGGGACTAGATTAGGTTGGGCTATCTGATCAGCATGGACGAGTTGGACCGAAGGGTCTGTTTCCTTGCTGTACATCTCTATCTCTGTACGGAGTTGGATATAGTTCTGAGGGCGAAAGGGAGTATGGGGGAGAAAGCGGGGAACGGGGAACTGAGTTGGAAGATTAGCCGTTATCCTACAGAATAGCGGAGCAGGGCTTGAGGGGCCGAATGGCCTACTCCTGCTCCAATTGGCCATGCATGTTGGGAGACGTGGTCACGTCCCAATGCAACAGCCCACGGCCAACAGATCCTGGAGTGGGATTCGAAGCAGGAATTGTCTGGCTCCGAGGGGGAGACACTTCCCGCTATGTAACCACAACCTCTTTGTCACGCTCTGCACCCTCAGCCCTTTGCCAAGGGCCGCACCAGGCTCACTCCTTTAAGTCTCCCCCCTGTCTTTGTTTACAAGCGACGTTCCCGTCGATATAAGCTTGGCAACCATTGGGCAGTAACCAGCTATTCCGACCAGGAACTGGGGAGAAAACAGGGAATGTGGTTGGGTGGGGATAAGAATCCTTTGGGTGTGGTCTTCCGGAATTCCTTTGAAGGTGGATAAACACATGAGGGAGAGAACGACATGATACGGAGGTAGAGAGAGAGAGAGAGAGAAGTGGAGAGAAGAGGGGCTGAGTGGCCTCTTTCTGGAAACGTTCCGGAATTCATCCATGACGGTCACTCACCGGTGTGATGGAAATCTCGCGCGCTGCGCAATGTGTCACAGTGAATTAAATTTGACGATACTGAAAATTGCCCGAGGGTGAATGGACAGTTCGAAGGCAAGGGGGAGGAGTGGGGATTAGACACCAGCCATCCCCCCTTTCACCTGTGCAGTGGGCTCGGGATTCGCTCGGTCACCTTTGATCCTTCTTGCGGCCTATCAACCATATCTAATCTTTCCAGGGCTGGGTGCTGATCCAACCCTTATCAAACACAGCACAGGCTGCCCAGGGAGCGTCAGGGGGAAGCAGATAAGAAAGCTTAGAAAAGTTCAGGCTGCGTACTGATCTGACTGCCTTCCCCACCCCAGCAATCTCTTGAGGGAGGCAAACGGACCTTACGCACGCAGCCCGGCTTGTTTCAGAGCCACTGTTACCCCCGAACCTCTTAAGGAGATAGTTACAGCACAGACGATGACTCTTTTGAACCAGTCCATTGCAAACTCCCCAGATACTGACACAGCCCCGCGCACACACAGCCAGGCTCAGAGTGACAAGTGGTACATAATCTAACCATCTCCCCCTTGACATTCAATGGTGTTACCATCACTGAATCTAACCATCGCCCCCTTGACATTCAATGGTGTTACCATCACTGAATCTAACCATCGCCCCCTTGACATTCAATGGTGTTACCATCACTGAATCTAACCATCACCCCCTTGACATTCAATGGTGTTACCATCACTGAATCTAACCATCACCCCCTTGACATTCAATGGTGTTACCATCACTGAATCTAACCATCGCCCCCTTGACATTCAATGGTGTTACCATCACTGAATCTAACCATCACCCCCTTGACATTCAATGGTGTTACCATCACTGAATCTAACCATCACCCCCTTGACATTCAATGGTGTTACCATCACTGAATCTATCCATCGCCCCCTTGACATTCAATGGTGTTACCATCACTGAATCTAACCATCACCCCCTTGACATTCAATGGTGTAACCATCACTGAATCTAACCACTGCCCCTTGACATTTCTGAGGGATATGTTATACGTGCATTTGGAAAGACAAGGTTTGATTAAGAGCAGTCAGCGTGGCTTTGTGCGTGGGAAATCATGCCTCTGTTTCCACCACATTTTGAGGGAGACAGTGCCAAAGACTCACGACTCTCAAAGAGGAATAAAAATCTCTCGTCTCTGCTTTAAATAGGTGTCCCCTTATTTTTAATCTGTGACCCCCTCTGTTCTAGATTCTTCCACAAGAGAGAACATTCCACATCCACTTGGCCATGATACCTCAATATGTTTCACCTCTGACCTATCTAACTTCCAGAAGATACAAGTTCATTAGAGAAGCCAATCCATTCCAGGGATTAGTGTGGTAAATCTGCTCGCAACTGCCTCCAACATCTTACTATCCTTCCCCACAGGCCTCATCAATACCCTGAGTGTGTGAGGCCATATGTGGTGTGTGTGTGTGTGTGTGTGTGTGTGTGTGTGTGTGTGTGTGTGTGTGTGTGTGTGTGTGTGTGTGTGTGTCTTTGTGTGAATGTGTCTTGTTAAGGTGTGTGCGCGTGAGTGCCTGTGTGATCATGTCTGTCTGAGTGAGTGTCTGTCTGTGTATTTGTGTGTGTGTGTACCTCTAAGTGTCTACTTATATGTGTCTGTGTGTGTATATGCGTTAATCTCCATGTGTATGGCTGTGTGTGTTACAGTTTGTGTGTGTGTGTGCATGTATGTGTGTGTTTAATTGTCAGTGTTAATCTGTGTGTGTCTGTGTATTTCTGTGTGTGTGTGTATTGTGTGTGTTTATGTGTGTGTGTGCATGTGTATCTCTATGTGTCAACATGTATTTGTGTGTGTTTCTGTGTGTGCATTTGTGTCTGTATGTATCTGTGTGCATGCGTCTGTGCATGTGTGTGTGTGAGAATGTCTGTGTGAGTGTGAATTTGTGTGTGTGTGAGTATCTCTGTATGCGTGTGTGTCTGTGTGTTTTTCTGAGTATCTGTGTGTGTGTGTGAGTGTGTGTCTGTGTGAGTGTGTGTGTCTGTGTGAGTGTGAGTGCGTGTGTCTGTGTGAGTGTCAGTGCATGTGTCTGAGTACCTCTGTGTGTGTGTGTGTGTCTGTGAGTGTGTGTGTGTCTGTGTGTGTTTATGCGTGTGTGTGTATCTGTGAGTGTGTGTGTGTGTTTATGCATGCGAGTGTGTGTATCTGTGTGTGTGTCTGTGTGTGTGTACGCATGTGTGTGTGTATCTGTGTGTGTCTGTGTGTGTTTATGCGTGCGAGTGTGTGTATCTGTGTGTGTGTGTCTGTGTGTGTGTGCGTGTGTGTGTCTGTGAGTGTGTGTGTGTGTCTGTGTGTGTGTATGCGTGTGTGTATCTGAGTGTGTGCGTGCCTGTGTGTGTTTATGCATGTGTGTGTATCTGTGAGTGTGCGTGTCTGTGTGTGTTTATGCGTGTGTGTATCTCTGTGTGTGTTTATGCGTTCGAGTGCGTGTATCTGTGCGTGTGTGTCTGTGTGTGTTTATGCATGTGTGTGTGTGTCTGTGTGTGTATCTGTGTGTGAGTGTGTGTATCTGTGAGTGTGTGCGTGTCTGTGTGTGTTTATGCGTGTGTGTGTGTATCTGTGTGTGCTTATGCGTGTGAGTGTGTGTATCTGTGTGTGTGTGTCTGTGTGTGTGTGTGTGTGTGTGCGCGCGCATGCGAATGTGTGTGTGTCTGTATTTTCACCCACAATGTTTACGACACGGATGGAGCTGGGTAAACTGAACTAAGCCAAAGAGACCACACACAGCCCATTACAGTCACAGTGAATAAAAGACTAAACAGTATTATGGGCGAGAGAATTGAAAGGGGGGCCATCAGAGGGGGCAGCTGGAAACACTGGAGAGAATGTCGTGGTCATATCGCCACATCGAGGGCTGGCTTATTGTCGAGGGCTGGCCGCACAGAGGCAGAGGGTGGGGAAATGAGAGTCTGTGCTGGTGGGGGGTGGGGTGGGGAGAAACGCACTTGGCTATGTGCAAGGACGTTCAGAGCAACAAAAGATCGGCCACCAAATCACACAGCGGCTCTGGTCTCTTGTTTCGTGTCTGTGACCTGCCGAGAGAGAAGCAGACAGAATTTGACTGTGCCGTCACGCTCCAGGGATGTCGAGGCTGTTGCCTGGCGACCGGGAGCTGGGCTGGAATTCTGATTGGCCGCGTGCGGCACTGGAGGGCTAAGCCCTTCATGAAAGGCTTCCTCAGGCCTGAGTAGGCCTCATAACCTACAAATGACCGCCTCTTCTCCTCGGGAGGGTGTAGATCCAGTGAGATTTATTTTTTATGTTCGTTCACTGGATTACGAGAGCGCTAGGCCGTTCAACATTTACTGCCCCATCCCTAATTGCCTAGAGGGCAGCTAAGAGGCTGATTTGATTTATTGTTGTCACATGTTCCTAGGGACGATTTGTTGCAGATCATACAACAGAAAGTGCACCAGGGTGAGAGAACAGAGTAAGGAATACAATATTACAGCTGCAGAGAAAGAGAGAGAGAGAGATCAACATTAGATTTGAGATTTGAGAGGTCCGTTCAGAGTTTTCATAGAATCCCTAAAGTGTGGAAACAGGCCATTGGGCCCAACAACTGACCCTCCGAACAGTAACCCACCCAGACCCATTCCTCCACTCTATGACTAATCCACCCTAACCTACACATCCCTGGGACACTATGGGACAATTTAGCACGGCCAATCCACCCTAACCTACACATCCCTGGGCACTATGGGACAATTTAGCATGGCCAATCCACCCTAACCTGCACATCCCTGGGCACTATGGGACAATTTAGCACGGTCAACCCACCCTAACCTGCACATCCCTGGGCACTATGGGACAATTTAGCACGGTCAACCCACCCTAAACTGCACATCCCTGGGCACTATGGGACAATTTAGCACGGCCAATCCACCCTAACCAGCACATCCCTGGGCACTATGGGACAATTTAGCATGGCCAATCCACCCTAACCTGCACATCCCTGGGCACTATGGGACAATTTAGCACGGTCAACCCACCCTAACCTGCACATCCCTGGGCACTATGGGACAATTTAGCACGGTCAACCCACCCTAACCTGCACATCCCTGGGCACTATGGGACAATTCAGCACGGCCAATCCACCCTAACCACTGTGGGAAATTGCACTGTAGTGCCCAGGGACGTGCAGGTTAGGTGCTTTAGTCAGCGCTAAATGGAGGACAATGGGGTTGGGGAATGGGTCTGGGTGGGTTACTCTTTGGAGGGTTGGTGTGGACCTGTGGGCCGAATGGCCTATTTCCACATTCTATGTTTCTGTGCTTGTATGATCAACCATGATCATGACAAATGGTAGAGCAGGCTCGAAGGGCTGAATGGCCTCCTCCTGCTCCTATCTTCTCTGTTCCTCTGATTGTCCTACCTGTCGATTAAACCCCTCCCCTCAGGCGATAACCCCCTCCCCAAATGGCTTGCTTGTATGAGTTTGCCCATCGCAGAATTGACCTATTATCTGCTCGCCCCCCAGCCATTAACACCTGTTCCTCAACTATATCACTCCCATTCCTGCCATTAGTATCCCCTCTGCCTTTGAGCACCCTCCCGGCCCACTCGGCATAAAGCCACCATTTTTCCTGGGTCTTTCAGCTCTGAAGGAGTGTGTTAGGAAACGTTAGCTCGGTCTCTCTCCACCAACGCTGTCCGATGTGCTGGGTGTCTCTGTTCTTCGTTTCAGAGTCTGACTTGGCAATTGAGTCACGATTGACGGCGTTCCTGGGATAATTCCACCAGGGCAAAAGGTGCTTTGTAAATACATGTTGCTGATGATGAACTCAGTACCAAATCAGGTCCATTAAAAAAGAGAGAGAGAGAGAGAGAGAGAGAGACAGCCATAGGAGAAATAAGAAGGGAAAGGTTAGAAGGAAATTGTTAAATTAAAATAAAGAACTGCAAATGCTGGAGATTTGAGACCCATACAGAAATCACGAGCAGAACTCAGCAGGTCTGGCATTTATGGGGGTGTTACTGGGTAGGCCCCAAATTTATTACCCATCCCTAATTGCCCAGAGGGCTGTTAGTGGACACTTAGGTTGCTGAGAAGTTGGAGTCAGGTGTAGGCCCAGGCCAGGTAAGGATGGCAGTTTCCTCCCTGGAAGGACATTAGATTCCCTACATTGTGGCTCTTCAGCCCAACCAGTCCGTACCGACCCTCCGAAGAGTAACCCACCCAGACCCATTTCCCTCTGACTAATGCGCCTCACGCTATGGGCGATTTAGCACGGCCAATCCACCCCTAACTGTGGGAGGAAACCGGAGCACCCGGAGGAAACCCCACGCAGACACGGGGAGAACGTGCGAACTCCACACAGACAGTCGCCTGAGGCTGGAATCGAACCCGGGACCCTGGTGCTGTGAGGCAGCAGCGCTAACCACTGAGCCACCGTGCAGCCGGTCAATGGATTCACGGTCATTATTCGACTCTGAATTCCCAATTTCTTCGTGAATTCACATTCCACCACCTGGCACGGTGGGATTCGGACCAGGGGTCCCCCAACCCCCATGGAAGGTTACCCATGGAGCAACAGTCCAGCGATAAAACCGCACGGCCATCGCCTCACCAATCTCTGGAAAGAAAGCCCCACCCCCAATGCCTTCACTGCTGCCCCTTTTGAGGAAGGGGGTATCCTGCCAACCATACCCAATCCGGGACGACAGGTGGCTGCAGAGTGAACCATTTGGTTCAGGGGGCAATTATGGATGGGGGCGTCAATGCCAGGCACTCGCCAACAATGCCCACTTTGCACAGCGCAGTCCACTTAATTGGTATTGTCCCTCAAGTCCTCCCTCCTACCCCTCACTCCGTTACCTGTGCACCATCTACAAGATGCACCAAGCCTCCTCCAGTGATACTGTGGGTGTTCCGACAACACATGGACTACAGCGTTTTGGGAACGTTGCCCCCCTATCATCTTCTCTGGGATGCAGCCAATTAGTGACAGGCAAGGGATGCAGCCCCAGCCAGTTACACCCATCGAGTCATCAAAGTCTACAGCGCAGGAAGAGGCCCTTTGGCCCGTCGACTCCACATCAGCGTCATAGAGATGTACAGCACGGAAACAGACCCTTCGGTCCAACCCATCCATGCCGACCAGCTATCCCAACCCAATCTAGTCCCACCTGCCAGTACCCCAGCCCGTATCCCTCCAGTCAAAACCAACGCACCTCCCTATTCTAGCCCCATTCCCCCAGCACTGGGCCCATCACCTTGGCATCGCGAGTGCCCGTCTAAATCCTTCCTCAATGCGATGGGAAGTTTCTGCCTCTCCCACACCTCACATTCCAGACTCCCACAGCCCTCTGGGTGAAAACGTTCCCCTCACATCCCCCTCGAAACTTCCTGCCCCTTCCCTTCAACCGATGCTGCCCTCCCCCAGTCCCCCATCAAGAGGGTAACGTTTATTTTCCTGTTTACCCTATCGATGTCACTTAGTTAAACATCTCAACTATCAGGGGACTCTGAGTGTTTATAACTCTTGACTATCCACCTGTTCTGACACTGCAGCGCACTTTCAGATATGATTGAAGTCACAATGTCTTCCATTAATATTTAAGGGTCTCATATGAGTTAAATAGCTGAAGACTTATTGGGTCATACAGCACACAAACTGACCCTTCGGTCCAACTCGTCCATGCTGACCCAGATCTCTTAAATTAATCCAGTCCCACTTGCCAGCACTTGGCCCATATCCCTCCAAACCCTTTATTCATGTCCCCCATCCAAATGCCTCTTAAATGTTGTAATTGTACCAGCCTCCACCACTTCCTCTGGCAGCTCATTCCACACACACACCACCCTCTGTGTGAAAAAGTTGCCCCTTAGGTCCCTTTTAAATCTTCCCCCCTCTCACCCGAAACCTATGCCCTCCCGTTCTGGACTCCCCCACCCCAGGGGGAAAAGACCATGTCTATTTACCCTATCCATGCCCCTCATGGTTTTATAAACCTCTATAAGGTCACCTCTTAGCCTCCGACGCTCCAGGGAAAACAGCCCCAGCCTGTTCAGCCTCTCCCTGTAGCTCAAACCCTCCAACGGCCTTGTAAATGATTCAGGTTTCCTATAGCTGGGTCCTGAGAACTGAATGCAGTATTCCAAAAGTGGTCTATCCAATGTCCTGAACAGCAGCAACGTGACCTCCCAACTCCTGTACTCAATGCACTGACCAAATAAAGGGGAGGGTACCAAACACCTTGTTCACACCCTGGCTGACTGCGACTTCCTACAACAGTTGCAAAGTCTGGGCTAAATAAGCAAACTCTCTGCGCAAAGCAAGCCCACCAAGGTGCACATTTTCCCACGGGTGGGTCACAGGTTGTGCCAAACCTCGCCAACTCTCACTCAGGCGGGTGATATTCTGGGGTAACAACCCCAACAATCAGACTGGGAACCCTTCGCTGCAGCCCCTTTGTTGTCAGAACGTCCTTCCTCAGATAAGGAGGACCCCCAAACTGCACACAATAGCCCAGGGGTGGTCTCACCCTTGTCCAGTCACAGCCCCAGCCCTGTGCTCCAGTCCTGGCGCTGTGGAGGCCAGTGTACCATTTGCCCTCTGCAGAGCCTATTGGTCCATCAATGCTTACCTTCTGCTTGTGTATATATATTGGTGGGCGGCACGGTGGCACAGTGGTTAGCACTACTGCCTCACAGCGCCAGAGACCCGGGTTCAATTCCCGCCTCAGGCGACTGTCTGTGTGGAGTTTGCATATTCTCCCCGTGTCTGCGTGGGTTTCCTCCGGGTGCTCTGGTTTCCTCCCACAGTCCAAAGGTGTGCAGGTCAGGTGGATTGGCCGTGCTAAATTGTCCCATAGTGCCCAGGGTTGTGCAGGTTAGGGTGGATTGGCCGTGCTAAATTGCCCCATAGTGCCCAGGGATGTGCAGGATAGGGTGGATTGGCCGTGCTGAATTGCCCGTAGTGTTAGGTAAGGGGTAAATGTAGGGGTATGGGTGGGTTGCGCTTTGGCGGGTCGGTGTGGACTTGTTGGGCCGCAGGGCCTGTTTCCACACTGTAAGTGATCTAATCTAAACAGTGACTGCGGTTTAGATGCCAATTCTAGCCGTTGAGAACCAGGGGTTTGAAACATAACTGTTTGGAAATAAGAAAGGATGTCTATCAGGGCGAAGGTCTAATTACAGAGCAAAGTGTTTGCTCAGACCGTTCCCATTATGAGATTTTCTTTTAAAATGGAAATGTTGTTAGCAGGATGTGCACGTCGATATAAAATCTCGAATGTGTGGTGTCTGGATTACTGGCTTTGAGAGTGTGCTCGCATTCACAACACTGCAGGGAGCCAAGACAGAGAGCTTCAACATAAAACACTGGCGACACTCAGTCCCGGCCGGGATTCTGACAGCAAGGAGGGTTTTAAAAACGTTTGGCTGACCTGCTTACAATCACTGCTGTTTGATGGGGACAGTGTAGAGGGAATTTACTCTGTACCTAACCCTGTGTTATCTCCGTCCCTGAGGAGTGTTTGATGGGGGACAGTGTAGAGGGAATTTACTCTGTATCTAACCCTGTGCTGTCTCCGTCCCTGGGGAGTGTTTGATGGGGGACAGTGTAGAGGGAGCATTACTCTGTATCTAACCCAGTGCTGTCCCTGTCCTGGGGAGTGTTTGATGGGGGATAGTGTAGAGGGAGCTTTACTCTGTATCCAACCCCGTGCTGTCCCTGTCCTGGGGAGGGTTTGATTGGGGACAGTGTAGAGGGAGCTTTACTCTGTATATAACCCTGTGCTGTCCCTGTCCTGGGGAGTGTTTGATGGGGGACAGTGTAGAGGAAGCCTTACTCTGTATCTAACTCCGTGCTGTCGCTGTCCTGGGGGGTGTTTGATGGGGGACAGTGTAGAGGGAGCTTTACTCTGTATCTAATCTCATGCTGTCCCTGTCCTGGGGAGTGTTTGATGGAGGGTGTGTAGAGGGAGCTTTACGCTTGTTTGAAAAGAGGAGAGAGAAGGGCTGCACTGGCCTGGACGTGACTCCTGTCCCCAGGACTAGGGGAGTGGCTCCTTGTAATCTGCTCCGACACCCTCCATGCTGGGGAGGGGCAGGGGTGGGGGTGGCGGGGGAGGGCAACCCGTGATTGCCCCAGGCTGGCGGTGCCACAGGGCACAGGCTCCACCCACCCCTGACCGCCTGAGAGGGTGGGCGGGGGTGCTCGGGTGGCTATATCAAGGCAGCCGCAACGTAGCTCCTGTTGCTGCCTGGTAGGGAGCTCAGGGTTGTTGGGGGGAGGGGTCAGAGGTTGAGAGACCAGCCCCGTGGCCTCCTGGGAAGCCTCCTCCATCCGCAGGAGCCTGGCATCTGCAGGGAGCGCAGGAGGGTGTGGATGGTCGGCGGGCCAGCTGTCCCGAGAGTGAATGTGGGTGATCCCTGGCAGTGGGTGACTCAGACATGGTGGCACGGTGACTCAGTGGTTAGCACTGCTGCCTCACGGCGCCAGGGACCTGGGTTCGATCCCACCCTCGGGCGACTGTCTGTGTGGAGTTTGCACATTCTCCCCCCGTGTCTGTGTGGGTTTCCTCCCACAGTCCAAAGACGTGCAGGTTAGGGTGGATTGGCCGTGCTAAATTGTCCCATAGTGCCCAAGGATGTGCAGGTTAGGGTGGATTGGCCGTGCTAAATTGTCCCATAGTGCCCAGGGATGTGCAGGTTAGGGTGGGTTGACCGTGCTAAATTGTCCCATAGTGCCCAGGGATGTGCAGGTTAGGGTGGATTGGCCGTGCTAAATTGTCCCATAGTGCCCAGGGATGTGCAGGTTAGGGTGGGTTGGCCGTGCTAAATTGTCCCATAGTGCCCAGGGATGTGCAGGTTATGGTGGGTTGGCCGTGCTAAATTGTCCCATAGTGCCCAGGGATGTGCAGGTTATGGTGGGTTGGCCGTGCTAAATTGTCCCATAGTGTCCAGGGATGTGCAGGTTAGGATGGAATGGTCATGCTAAATTGTCCCATAGTGCCCAGGGATGTGCTGGTTATGGTGGATTGGCCGTGGTAAATTGTCCCATAGTGCCCAGGGATGTGCAGGTTAGGATGGAATGGCCATGCTAAATTGTCCCATAGTGTCCAGGGATGTGCAGGTTAGGATGGAATGGTCATGCTAAATTGTCCCATAGTGCCCAGGGATGTGCTGGTTATGGTGGACTGGCCGTGGTAAATTGTCCCATAGTGCCCAGGGATGTGCAGGTTAGGATGGAATGGCCATGCTAAATTGTCCCATAGTGTCCAGGGATGTGCAGGTTAGGGTTGATTGGCCGTGCTAAATTGTCCCATAGTGTCCAGGGATGTGCAGGTTAGGGTTGATTGGCCGTGCTAAATTGTCCCATCGTGCCCAGGGATGTGCAGGTTAGGGTGGATTGGCCGTGCTAAATTGTCCCATAGTGCCCAGGGATGTGCAGGTTAGGATGGAATGGCCATGCTAAATTGTCCCATAGTGCCCAGGGATGTGCAGGTTAGGGTGGGTTGGCCGTGCTAAATTGTCCCATAGTGCCCAGGGATGTGCAGGTTAGGGTGGGTTGGCCGTGCTAAATTGTCCCATAGTGCCCAGGGATGTGCAGGTTAGGGTGGATTGGCCGTGCTAAATTGTCCCATAGTGCCCAGGGATGTGCAGGTTAGGGTGGGTTGGCCGTGATAAATTATCCCATAGTGCCCAGGGATGTGCAGGTTAGGGTGGGTTGGCCTTGCTAAATTGTCCCATAGTGCCCAGGGATGTGCAGGTTAGGGTGGGTTGGCCGTGCTAAATTGTCCCATAGTGCCCAGGGATGTGCAGGTTAGGGTGGGTTGGCCGTGCTAAATTGTCCCATAGTGCCCAGGGATGTGCAGGTTAGGGTGGGTTGACCACGGGCAACGTAGGGATGAGATGTGGGTCTGGGTGGGATGCTCTTCAGAGGGTGGGTGCTGGCATGCCGGGCCGAATGGCCTGATTCCACACAATCGGGATTCTAACCTGGTTAAGTGGAAGAGGCCTGTTTTATTTTTGTGGGATGAGGAGGGACCTCTCTGCTCTCCGGCAGGGAAGGGGGTCATTAAGATGTGACATTCCCCTCTCTAACTCCAGTGGAGGCTGGGTCATCGAATTTATTGGAGGAGTGTTTCTTGATAGACGGAGGATGGGCAAGAGTTATGATGGGGGCCGGGGACGTGAGGATGACAGGAAAGTGGAACTGAGACTGTCACCAGATCAGGCAACAGCTTAACGAAAGTCAGGGCAAGATTGGTGGTGCCATTGATTGACGTATTGTTACCTAGATACAGTGGGAAGTGTTGTTCTGCGTGCGGCTCATGCCTCAGGATAGCACAACAAGGTGCAGGGTACTGTGTTCCAACCACAGGGGAGGTGCAGATCGAGAGAGAGAGAGAGAGAGAGAATGAGAGAGAGCAAGAGAGAGAGAGAGCGAGAGAGCAAGAGAGAGAGAGAGAGCAAGAGAGAGAGAGAGAACGAGAGAGAGAGCAAGAGAGAGAGTGAGAGAGGGCGAGAGAGAGAGAGTGAGACAGAGAGAGAGAGAGAATGGGAGACAGCGAGAGAGAGAGAGCAAGAGAGAGAGAACGAGAGAGAAAGCGAGAGAGAGAGAGAGAAAATGAGAGAGCAAGAGAGAGAGAGAGAAAGAGAGAGAGAGCAAGAGAGAGAGTGAGAGAAAGAGAGAGAGCAAAAGTGAGAGAAAGAGAGAGAGCAAGAGAGAGAGAAAGAGAGAGAGAGACAGCAAGAGAGAGAGAAAGCGCGAGAGAGAGCGAGAGAGAGAGAGAGCAAGAGAGAGAGTGAGAGAGAAAGAGAGAGGGAGAGCAAGAGAGAGAGAGAGCGAGAGAGAGCAAGAGAGAGAGAGAGAGCAAGAGAGAGAGAGAGAGAGAGAGAGAACGAGAGAGAGAGAGAGAGAGAGAGAACGAGAGAGAGAGCAAGAGAGAGAGTGAGAGAGGGCGAGAGAGAGAGAGAGAATGAGAGAGAGCAAGAGAGAGAGAACGAGAGAGAAAGCGAGAGAGAGAGAGAGAAAATGAGAGAGCAAGAGAGAGAGAGAGAAAGAGAGAGAGAGCAAGAGAGTTAGTGAGAGAAAGAGAGAGAGAGAGACAGCAAGAGAGAGCAAGAGAGAGAGAAAGAGCGCGAGAGAGAGAGAGCAAGAGAGAGAGTGAGAGAGAAAGAGAGAGAGACAGCAAGAGAGAGCGAGAGAGAGACAGCGAGAGAGAGAGAGGGTGAGAGAGAAAGAGAGAGCAAGAGAGAGTGAGAGAAACAGAGAGAGCAAGAGAGAGAGAAAGAGCGAGAGAGAGAGAGCAAGAGAGAGAGACAGCAAGAGAGAGAAAGAGACAGAGAGACAGAGCGAGAGAGAGAGAGAGGGTGAGAGAGAGAGAGAGCAAGAGAGAGATCAGAATTAACATTTGAGAGATCTGTTCAAAAGTCTTCGAGTAAAAAATGAGGTCTGCAGATGCTGGAGATCACAGCTGCAAATGTGTTGCTGGTCAAAGCACAGCAGGTTAGGCAGCATCTCAGGAATAGAGAATTCGACGTTTCGAGCATAAGCCCTTCATCAGGAATAAGAGAGAGAGAGCCAAGCAGGCTGAGATAAAAGGTAGGGAGGAGGGACTAGGGGGAGGGGCGATGGAGGTGGGATAGGTGGAAGGAGGTCAAGGTGAGGGTGATAGGCCGGAGTGGGGTGGGGGCGGAGAGGTCAGGAAGAGGATTGCAGGTTAGGAGGGCGGTGCTGAGTTGAGGGAACCGACTGAGACAAGGTGGGGGGAGGGGATCAAAAAGTCTGTAAACAACAGAGAAGAAGATGCTCTTGAATCCTGTTCCTCAAAGAACAAAGAACATTACAGCACAGGGCAGACCCTTCGGCCCCTCCAAGCCTGCGCTGATCCAGATCCTCTATCTAAACCTGTCACCTATTTTCTCAGGGTCTGTACCCCTCTGCTCCTTCTCATTCATGTACCTGTCTAGATACATCGAAAATGACGCTATCGTACCCGCCTCTACCACCTCCACTAGCAACGTGTTCCATGCACCCACCCCCCCCTCTGCATAAAGTACTTCCTCAAACTTCTGCCCCTCTCCCCTTGCACTCGTGACCCCCCCTAGTAATTGAATCCCCCCACTCTGGGGAAAAGGCTTCTTGCTCTCCACCCTGTCTGTACCTTTCAGGATTTTGTCGGCCTCAATCAGGTCCTTTCTGTCTTTCTAATGGAAATAATCCTAATCGACTCCACCTCTCTTCGTAGCTCGCGCCCTCCAGACCAGGCACCATCCTGGTGAACCCCCTCTGCACCCTCTCCAAAGCCTCCACATCCTTTATATAATGTGGCGACCAGAACTGTCCGCAGTATTCCAAATGTGGCCGAACCGTGGTGTCTCCTGCTTGCCCTCATTCCTAGACGCTGCCTGGTCAACTGAGGATAAAAGAACAGGTCCAGGGGTGAAGTCTCAAGATTTCTTGGAGGTGAAGGGCTCAGCTTTGCTGATCTCCGGCACTCTCGGTGGCTTTGTTTCGGAGAGCGATGGAGATTGGGCTACGCTGCAGCTGTATCGGGTGCTGAGGCCACACCCAGCGTACAATTCTGATCTCATTTCTTGAGAAAACTGAAGGGGGTGGGACGCAGAGGAGGTTGAGTCTGGAGTTGAGGGGGGTTGGCGTCTGAGGGACCATGCTCATTCGGTTATTGAGGAATAAGAGAGGGGGGGGGGCGCGATCTGATGGGAACATGTAAAATGATGAAGGGAATAGATAAGGTAGAAGGAGGGGGGGGCTGTTTCTGATAAAACTAGAACAAGGGGCATGACCTTCAAATGAGGGGGTGCAGGTTTCAGACTGAGCTGAGGAGGAACGACTTCATCCCAAGGATTGGGAATCTCTGGAATTCCCTGCCCAGGCTGAGGCAACCTCGCTGAATGCTTTTTAAGGCGAAATAGATTTCTGAACAGTGAAGGGGTTAAGGTGAGCGGGCGGGTTAAGTGGTGCTGGGTCAGCCGTGAGCTTATTCAATGGTGGGGCAGGCTGGACGGGCCAAATGGCCTACCCCTTCTCCTCTGAACCAACGCTGAGAATGGTTGGAGAAACTCGGCAGGCCTGGCAGCGTCTGTGGAAAGAGAGAAAGACAGAGTTTACGTTTCGAGCCCAATGTCAGCTCTTCTTCAGAGGAGTTCGGAGTAATGGTCAAATCCAACACGAAGCATTAACTCTGTTTTTCTCTCTCTCTCTCTCTGCCAGACCTGCTGAGTTTCTCCAGCATTGGTTTCAGGTTTCCAGTCTTAGTTCATCGTTCGCTGCTGAAGCTCAACAATTATTGGTCAATATCTCTCCCCCACCCCCTCCCCTAATTTGCCCCTCCCTTGAGAAGGTGGGGGTGGGTGAGCGGCCATCTTGAACCGCTGCAGTCCGCGTGTGCTGTGGGTTAGACCCACAATGCCCTGGGGGAGAGAGTTCCAGGATTCTGACCCAAGGAATGACCCTTACATTTCCTAGTTGGGATGGGGAGGGTCTCGGAGGGGAACTTGCAGGGAGGGTGCTGTTCCCATGCATCTGCTGCCCTTGTCCTTGCAGATGGTAGTGGTCATGGGTTTGGAAGGTGTTGTCTGAGGGTCTTTTGGTGAGTTTGCAGACGGTACACACTGCTGCCCTTATCTTTCTAGTTGGTACAGTGATTCATTGGGACCTTAGAATCCCTACAATGTGGAGGCAGGCTGTTCAGCCCATCGAGCCCAAACCTCCAACAGAGCATCCCACCCAGACCCACCACCCCTATCCCTGCAACCCTGCATTTCCCATGAATGACCCACCTAACCTGCACATCCCTGGACACTACGGGACAATTTAGCACGGCCAATCCACCCTAACCTGCACATCCCTGGACACTATGGGACAATTTAGCACGGCCAATCCACCCTAACCTGCACGTCCCTGGACACTACGGGACAATTTAGCACGGCCAATCCACCCTAACCTGCACGTCCCTGGGCACTACGGGACAATTTAGCACGGCCAATCCACCCTAACCTGCACGTCCCTGGGCACTATGGGACAATTTAGCACGGCCAATCCACCCTAACCTGCACGTCCCTGGACACTATGGGACAATTTAGCACGGCCAATCCACCCTAACCTGCACATCCCTGGGCACTATGGGACAATTTAGCACGGCCAATCCACCCTAACCTGCACATCCCTGGGCACTATGGGACAATTTAGCACGGCCAATCCACCCTAACCTGCACATCCCTGGGCACTATGGGACAATTTAGCATGGCCAATCCCACCCTAACCTGCACATCCCTGGGCACTATGGGACAATTTAGCACAGCCAATCCACCCTAACCTGCACATCCCTGGGCACTATGGGACAATTTAGCACGGCCAATCCACCCTAACCTGCACATCGTTGGACTGTGGGAGGAAACCTCACGCAGACAACATGCAAATTCCACACGGACAGTCACCCGAGGGTGGGATTGAACTCAGGCCCCTGGTGCTGTGAGGCAGCAGTACTAACCCGCTGAGCCACCGGGCCGCCGATGCTGCAGTGCCTCTTGCGTGCGTCTTATCCTTCTGGTTGGCGGGGGTGACGGGGTAGATGGGAGGGTCGTTGGAATGCATCTCGGAGATAGCATCCAGCAGTGCCAGGGGGGGTGTCCCGGGGGTGGGAGGGGTGGATGCTTATTGTGCCGGGTTTACACAGGAAACCTATTCTTGAACGGTGTTGAGGTTTCTGTAAACCTCATGCATTTGGGGACGTATGCAATAATATGCTTCTAAGTGGCTCGTTGGTTTGCTCTGTCATTGGCAATAATGCAACAGTCGATTGTGTTCATGTGGGATTATTTAGCTGGATGCACTGTTTGGTTAAGTTCTTTTATGAATGTGATTGACTGATCGATATATTGTTGTCATGTGTACTGAGATGCAGTGAAAAGTGTTGTTTTGCGTGTTCTACAGACAGGTCGTGCCATACAGAGTGCATCAGGGCAGCAGAACAGGGCGCAGAATACAGTGCTACAGCCACAGAGAAGGTGCAGAGACAGAGAGCTCAGAACTAACATGTGATTTGCACTAATTTATGTTCTCAGTTTCTGTGCTGTTAGAGTGATTTACATGATTAGTGTAATATAGAAGCAGAATCACCCCTCTGGGTTTTGAGGGTGTACAAAATAGGCAGCAGAACCTTCCTCCTTTAGGGAGTATGTTGTCAAAAATGAAAGGGTGCAGAAAAGATTGACAAGGACGCTGGAGGGTTTGAGCGACAGGGAGAGGCTGAACAGGCTGGGGCTGGTTTCCCTGGAGTGTCGGAGGCTGAGGGGCGACCTTATAGAGGTTTACAAAATCTTGAGGGGGCTTGGATAGGGTAAATAGGCAAAGTCTTTTTGCCACGGTGGAGGGAGTCCGAAACTAGAGGGCGTAGGTTTAAGGTGAAAGAGACCTAAGGGGCAAACTTTATCACCCAGAGGGTGGTGCGTGTATGGAATGAGCTGCCAGAGGAAGTGGTGGAAGCTGGTACAATGAAGAGGCATTTGGATGGGGGCATGAATAGGAAGGGTTTGGAGGGATGTGGGCCAAGTGCTGGCAAATGGGACTAGATTGGGTTGGGATATCTGGTCGGCATGGACGAAGGATCCTTTTGCATGCTGTATGGCTCCAGGACTCTAAGTGGGACTGGATTAATTTGGATATTTGGACAGCATGGACGGGTTGGATCAAAGGGTCTGTTTGCGTGCCATATAAGTCTAGGAGTAGGCCATGATTGTGTCTCTGGATGGACACACACTTGGAATGGGAGGATCCACACTGTCATGGTGGTCTTGGATTGAGAGAGAGGGGACTATTTCTCACAACAATAGGCTGCTTCAAACGCTCATTGGAGATTTGGACAGAGATGAAGAGAACATCTGTCACACGAAGAGTTACTTCAATTTGCGGAATCCTTTACCCGACGCAAGTCCAGGAGGACGGGTCGGCCCCAGACGGAATTGGGCTGACTTTTGATTGGAGAGGGAGTCACGGATTGGGAAGGACGGGCAAGGATGTGCTTTTAGAGCTGAAATCCGACCAGGAGCAAGCTTGATGGACCAAATGGCCTGTTGTTGCTCCTGTTTCTTTAGGGAGTACGGTCGATATGTCTGTATGTCCCTCACACCCCTTGGTAATTCCGTTTGCCTCAAATGTCTTTTATATTCCTCCTGGCTTTCTCTTCTGTTTGAATATTTTATACCTCCTTCTCCAGTTTGATAAAAACACTCCCAAACCTGCTTTTCTTACAGTGTTAGAAATCTTTTCATTTAGTCCTACGCTGAACTACCTTTTCCAGCTGCAGATGGACCTTTATCGCTATCTCTTTCTACTTGGTATTTGAACGCATTTTAATTCTTTCATGAAAGGTTTCTTGCTGTTTATTTCAGGTCAGTCTTCCAATCAAAGGCACTCACAATTTGGAGATGCCGCTGTTGGACTGAGGTGTACAAAGTTAAAAATCACACAACACCAGGTTATAGTCCAACAGGTTTAATTGGAAGCACACTAGCTTTCGGAGCGTCGCTCCTTTATTGGGTCCACCCTCCGAAGAGCATCCCACCCAGACCCAACCCCATACTTAACATTTCCCTCTGACTAATGCAGCTAACTTACACATCCCTACATTATGGGACAGTTTAGCACGGCCAACCCACCCTAACCTGCACATCCCTGGACACTATGGGACAGTTTAACACGGCCAACCCACCCTAACCTGCACATCCCTGGGCACTATGGGACAGTTTAACACGGCCAACCCACCCTAACCTGCACATCCCTGGGCACTATGGGACAGTTTAACACGGCCAACCCACCCTAACCTGCACATCCCTGGACACTATGGGACAATTTAGCACGGCCAATCCACCCTAACCTGCACATCCCTGGGCACTATGGACAATTTAGCACGGCCAAGCCACCCTAACCTGCACATCCCTGGGCACTATGGGACAATTTAGCACGGCCAATCCACCCTAATCTGCTCATCCCTGGACACTATGGGACAATTTAGCACGGCCAATCCACCATAACCTGCACATCCCTGGACACTATGGGACAATTTAGCACGGCCAA
The DNA here is from genome assembly GCF_020745735.1 of Hemiscyllium ocellatum. NCBI lineage: Eukaryota > Metazoa > Chordata > Chondrichthyes > Orectolobiformes > Hemiscylliidae > Hemiscyllium > Hemiscyllium ocellatum. Next base: position 8,105,170 of record NC_083446.1, read on the forward strand.
TCCACCCTAACCTGCACATCCCTGGACACTATGGGACAATTTAGCACGGCCAATCCACCCTAACCTGCACATCCCTGGGCACTATGGGACAATTTAGCACGGCCAATCCACCCTAATCTGCTCATCCCTGGACACTATGGGACAATTTAGCACAGCCAATCCACCCTAACCTGCACATCCCTGGGCACTATGGGACAATTTAGCACGGCCAATCCACCCTAACCTGCACATCCCTGGGCACTATGGGACAATTTAGCACGGCCAATCCACCCTAACCTGCACATCCCTGGACACTATGGGACAATTTAGCACGGCCAATCCACCCTAACCTGCACATCCCTGGACACTATGGGACAATTTAGCACGGCCAATCCACCCTAACCTGCACATCCCTGGGCACTATGGGACAATTTAGCACAGCCAATCCACCCTAATCTGCTCATCCCTGGACACTATGGGACAATTTAGCACGGCCAATCCACCATAACCTGCACATCCCTGGACACTATGGGACAATTTAGCACGGCCAATCCACCCTAACCTGCACATCCCTGGGCACTATGGGACAATTTAGCACGGCCAATCCACCCTAATCTGCTCATCCCTGGACACTATGGGACAATTTAGCACGGCCAATCCACCCTAACATGCACATCCCTGGACACTATGGGACAATTTAGCACGGCCAATCCACCCTAATCTGCTCATCCCTGGACTCTATGGGACAATTTAGCACGGCCAATCCACCCTAACCTGCACATCCCTGGACACTATGGGACAATTTAGCACGGCCAATCCACCCTAATCTGCTCATCCCTGGACACTATGGGACAATTTAGCACGGCCAATCCACCATAACCTGCACATCCCTGGACACTATGGGACAATTTAGCACAGCCAATCCACCCTAACCTGCACATCCCTGGGCACTATGGGACAATTTAGCACGGCCAATCCACCCTAATCTGCTCATCCCTGGACACTATGGGACAATTTAGCACGGCCAATCCACCCTAACCTGCACATCCCTGGACACTATGGGACAATTTAGCACGGCCAATCCACCCTAATCTGCTCATCCCTGGACACTATGGGACAATTTAGCACGGCCAATCCACCCTAATCTGCTCATCCCTGGACACTATGGGACAATTTAGCACGGCCAATCCACCCTAACCTGCACATCCCTGGACTGTGGGAGGAAACCGGAGGAAACCCCACATGGTCTGTCGCCCGAGGGTAGATTCAAACCCGGGTCCCTGGCGCCGTGAGGCAGCAGTGCTAACCACTGAGCCACTGCTCCGTAAGGACAGCTTGAGGAAAGGATCTCACTCATGTCAATACTGTGGCATGGTGTGACGGCGTGGTGGATGTACCCGCACCGTTTCCCTGCGAGGGAATGGATAGCCTCTCCTGAAGCGAAGGCCATTCGGCCCTTCGTGTCCGCTCCACCGCTCCCTGAGAATCCTGGCCAGAATGGTGGCCCAATCCCGTCTCTGGCCTGCACTCCCCTCCCCCTCCCTCAAGACCTTTGCTGAATGGAAGAAGATCTGCATCGGAGGATGGGCCGAACGGCCTCCCTCTGAGCTCTGGCAGGGGTGGGGAAGTGATCTTGAGCAGGGGTCAGACTATGAATATCTAAGGAGTTATGTGGTAGGGATCTTGACTGTGAAGAGTTGTAGAATCGCTCGCTACTGACCTATATACATCCTCGAAAGAGCATGGCTCAGGGTTACTTCAGACCTTCAGGGCTTTGAAGAGTGAGTGCGAACCAATGGATAAAGATATTAGGAATGAATGGAAACTGATTTTTGCATTCGTATAAAACTATTAGGCACAATGGCCATGGTAATTGTGCAGTGTAGCGGACATTAACGCAGAGTCCCTCAGCCGTTTTCTGCATGATTGGATCACACATGAATCATTTATGCTCAGTTGACAGAATTTTATCTCGTGGCGTGAAACAGCTGAATACAAAATGTCCAGAAGACCCTTAGATGCCGGGTGCGGGAGGGAAGTTGGGGGGTGGCGGGGGGCTAGGCAGGCTGTGACTGACAGCAGAGATGTGCCCTCAGCTCCCTGACCTCAGCAGAGTTCGGCTTGAATTGGTCCCAGTGGTGAGAGAGAGCTTCCCCGGCGATTGGGTGGGGACTATTATCTCCGGAGTTCACGTTGTAAATCTCCCACCACCCTCGCTGAGTTGGCACCCCGTCCATCACCTTTACCATCCCCCCCCCAACTCGCTCCACCACCGACTCTCAGGAGCAGCAGTGTGTACCATCTACAGGATGCACTGCGGAAATTCACCAAAGACCCTTGGACAGCACCTTCCTGACACACTCACTCCCTCCCCCCCGCCCCCTCAGTAGCAGCAGTGTGTACCATCTACAAGACGCACTGCAGCAACTCCCCGAGGCTCCTCAGGCAGCACCTTCCAAACCCACCACCATCTAGAAGGACAAGGGGCAGCAGATACATGGGAACACCACCCCCCTCCCTACAAGTTCCCACCGCTCCCCATCCTGACTTGGGAATATATTGGCAGTTCCTTGGGTCAGGATCCTGGAACGCCCTCCCCCAGTGCATTGTGGGTCTAACCCACAGCACACGGACTGCAGCGGTTCAAGATGGCCGCTCACGACCCCTCGCCTTCTCAAGGGGCAAGTAGGGACGGGTTTTATAAATGCTGGGCCCAGCCAGAGACGCCCACATCTCACAGAATGAATATTTTAAGGAAAATTAGTGAGCTTCTCATCTTATCTCTGGAGAACATAAGCCCAGTCTCCTCGACCTCTCTTTATGGAATAGCTCCACCCTCCCAGGACTGGTGAATGTTCGTTATGCTCCCTCCGGACACTGAACTGGAAGTTTTCTTCAAATTCCCATTTTCCGGTTCGAGGTGGCGGGGAAAATGAGATCGGGACTTTCTCAGTAAAGGCAGCCGGCACAAAGGTGGACAGGGGTGGGAGTGGCGGACAAATCCTTCATGATTCACTGAACCAGCCTCAAAGGGAGAATTGTCCCCAGTGCTAGACCATCCCCGAAGCCTTCAGCAAGAACATGACGGTTGAGGAAGGGCACGGAGGAGATGGACGAGGAAGGATTCCGAGGACGAGGATGTGGGTGGATCAGAGAAGTGGTCCTTTGGAGGGAAGGCCGAAGAGAGGGAGGGGACAGGACAGAGTGGAGAGGGAGGAACGGCCTCATGCTGGCAGAAGGATTGGGAGCCAGAGGGGGGGAGGGCGAGATTAAATGTTTGCAAGAGCCGGTGGCAACACGAGGAGAAACCATTCCTCGCAGTGAGTGGGTGGGAAAGCACCCCAAAGGCCCCATCCAATGGGTCCCTTCAAACGGGAACCAGACAACAATGTGAAGGAGAATATATCCCAGAGATTACCGGGAAGGAGTCACACATCCTGTGTTGGAGAGCCCGGGAATCGGACTGTTCAGGAGCGATGCTGGCCAGCACAAAGGGAGGTCAAGGCTCGCAACGCCCTTCCCCGAACAGCAGCGGGTGTTAGATTTAAATCCGAGATCGAGCGAGGGGGTGAAGGGAATACGGGCCAAAGGCTGGTCGGCGGGGTCAGGCCGTCCTCTCACCGCTCGGCGGGACAGGCTTGAGGCCTACTCCCGACTCTTCAAGGGAGCCCGAGCAATCGTTGGGCCGAGCGGCCTGCTGATGCAGGGCACAGTTTGAGGGCCCCGATGAAAGGATTGCTGGGTTTTTGTCTGGCTTGTATTCCTGCTTCAACAAGCCGTGCCACGAAGCCAAAGACAATCGAAGTGAAATGTGATTAATACGTTATTGTCCTCTCAAGCCGGTGAGGTTTAACATTTCAAGTAATGCCTCACTTTCTTTGTAAGATTTATAATCTGCTGGGGATCAAACTGAAAACATAAGACACTTAATCACAAGCTCTCATACCATAACGCCGTCTGAAAGGTTTAGCGTTGGCCGTGGTTAGTGCTCAGTTGTTTGCCCGTTCAGGTCAGACAGAATCAAAGCGAAATTCCTCACCGTAGTCATCCAGCGCGGAAACAGGCCCTTCGGCCCAACTCGTCCATGCTGACCAGATATCCTAAATTAATCTTGTTCCATTTCCCTTCCCCCCAAACCCTTCCTATTCATGTCCCCATCCAGATGCCTTTTAAATGTTGTCATTGTACCAGCCACCACCACTTCCTCTGGCAGCTCATTCCATACACGTACCACCGCTTCTGTGAAAAGTTGCCTCTCAAGTTCCTTTCAAATCTTTCCCGTCTCCCCTTAAACCTATATCCCCAAGTTCTGGACGCTGGCCTCACAGTACCAGGATCCCGGGTCCAATCCCACCCTCGGGTGACTGTCCGTGTGGAGTTTGCACATTCTCCCCATGTCTGCGTGTGTTTCCTCCCACAGTCCAAAAGTGTGCAGGTGAGGGTGGATTGACCATGGGAAATTGTCCCATAGTGCCCAGGGATGTGCAGGTTAGGGTGGATTGGCCGTGCTAAATTGTCCCATAGTGCCCAGGGATGTGCAGGTTAGGGTGGATTGGCCGTGCTAAATTGTCCCATAGTGCCCAGGGATGTGCATGTTAGGGTGGATTGGCCGTGCTAAATTGTCCCATAGTGCCCAGGGATGTGCAGGTTAGGGTGGATTGGCCATGGGAAATTGTCCCATAGTGCCCAGGGATGTGCAGGTTAGGGTGAATTGGCCATGGGAAATTGTCCCATAGTGCCCAGGGATGTGCAGGTAAGGGTGGATTGGCCATGGGAAATTGTCCCATAGTGCCCAGGGATGTGCAGGTTAGGGTGGATTGGCCGTGCTAAATTGTCCCATAGTGCCCAGGGATGTGCAGGTTAGGGTGGATTGGCCGTGCTAAATTGTCCCACAGTGCTCAGGGATGTGCAGGTTAGGGTGGATTGGCCGTGCTAAATTGTCCCATAATGTCCCAGGGATATGCAGGTTAGGGTGGATTGGCCGTGCTAAATTGTCCCATAGTGTCCAGGGATGTGCAGGTTAGGGTGGATTGGCTATGGTAAATTGTCCCATAGTGCCCAGGGATGTGCAGGTTAAGGTGGATTGGCCGTGCTAAATTGTACCATAATGCCCAGGGATGTGCAGATTAGGGTGGATTGGCCATGCTAAATTGTCCCATAGTGTCCAGGGATGTGCAGGTTAGGATGGATTGGCCGTGCTAAATTGTCCCATAGTGTCCAGGGATGTGCAGTTTCGGGTGGATTGGCCGTGCTAAATTGTCCCATAGTGTCCAGGGATGTGCAGGTTAGGGTGGATTGGCCGTGCTAAATTGTCCCATAGTGTCCCAGGGATGTACAGGTTAGGGTGGATTGGCTGTGCTAAATTGTCCCATAGTGCCCAGGGATGTACAGGTTAGGGTGGATTGGCCGTGCTAAATTGTCCCATAGTGCCCAGGGATGTGTAGGCGAGGCGCATTAGTGCGGGGATAAATGTAGAGTAATAGGTCTGGGTGGGATACTCTGCAGGGTATGGCCTTGTCGGGCCGAAGGGTCTGTTTCCACACTGCGTTGGGAACGTATGATCCACCGCCGCGCGTTCCTTCATCTTAATTCCGATTGATAGCGTGCTGTCCCCGGCCGCTTGTCGCCGCTGGCTCGTGTGGAGGGAGGTGAGCTTCACTCGTAAATCTCTGGCATTCCCTTGTCAAGTCTCGTCGTTTGTCATCTCCTGGAGAACTCTGCCTGTCTCAGCCATCCAGTCAGTGTCACCATCCCTCACGTCGCAGTTCCTGCATTCGATTGCACATGCCAGATTTATAAGAAAGAGATGGAAAGGGCGCTCAAAAAAAAAATACAGATTTACAGGGGCGATACTGGAAAGATGGAAGAATTGCTGGCAGTGGAGGACAGCTGATCATAAATATGAATTTTCTTTGTTCGAGGAGCACAGGAGACAGAGAACAGGACATTACTGACCTCAAATGCTAGCTGCGCGGAAAATACTTGAGCAGGGAGAGCATCTTGGAAATCGAAGAGTCAGGACCTAGGAATGGGAGCAGGCCACTCAGCCCTTCCAGTGCCATTCTACACGATCGCAGCTCATCTCACCTTGTGGCTCATCTTATCCCCACCATTGCACCCTTTAACTGACTTAAAATCTCCTCCTGAAATTTATTCAGTGTCCGTCAACCCCTTTCGCACTCTGAGGCGGGGTGGGGGAGTGGGGTGGGAGAGAATTCCACAGATTCACCCCCTTCCCACTTAGAGAGAAGCCATTCCTCCCCATCACTGGGTTAAATCTGACACCCCCTTATCCTGAAACGATAACCTCTCGTTCTAGATTGTCTCCACCTCCCACACATGAGGAAGCATCCTCTCTATTTGTCACTCCCGCCCCCCTTCAGCATCGTACAGAGCTCCATTAGATCTCCTCGCGATCCTCCCAACTCCACAGAGTATTGGCCTGAGCTGCTCCATCTCCCTTCATGAGACCAACTCCCCTCGTCTCTGGGATCGAATTGAGTGACCCTTCTCTGAACTGCCCCATGACATCCCTCCTCGAGTGAGGGGACCGAGACTGTACACAATACTCCAGCTATGGCCCCACAAAGTGCTTCCTCAAAGTGGAACTGGGCTTAATCAGTTCATCTCTTCAGGGTGTGAGAAATGGGATGGACAATGGGGAGCCAGGAGACATGGCAAAGAGTAACCCACCCAGATCCATTCCCCAACGTACATTTACCCCTGACTCAAGCACCTAACCTGCACATCCCTGGGCACTATGGGACAAATTAGCACGGCCAATCCACCCTAACCTGCACATCCCTGGACACTATGGGACAATTTAGCACGGCCAATCCACCCTAACCTGCACATCCCTGGGCACTATGGGACAATTTAGCACGGCCAATCCACCCTAACCTGCACATCCCTGGGCACTATGGGACAATTTAGCACGGCCAATCCACCCTAACCTGCACATCCCTGGGCACTGTGGGACAATTTAGCACGGCCAATCCACCCTAACCTGCACATCCCTGGGCACTATGGGACAATTTAGCACGGCCAATCCATCCTAACCTGCACATCCCTGGGCACTATGGGACAATTTAGCACGGCCAATCCACCCTAACCTGCACATCCCTGGGCACTGTGGGACAATTTAGCACGGCCAATCCACCCTAACCTGCACATCCCTGGGCACTGTGGGACAATTTAGCACGGCCAATCCACCCTAACCTGCACATCCCTGGGCACTATGGGACAATTTAGCACGGCCAATCCACCCTAACCTGCACATCCCTGGGCACTATGGGACAATTTAGCACGGCCAATCCACCCTCACCTGCACATCCCTGGGCACTATGGGACAATTTAGCACGGCCAATCCACCCTAACCTGCACATCCCTGGACACTATGGGACAATTTAGCACGGCCAATCCACCCTAACCTGCACATCCCTGGGCACTATGGGACAATTTAGCACGGCCAATCCACCCTAACCTGCACATCCCTGGGCACTATGGGACAATTTAGCACGGCCAATCCACCCTAACCTGCACATCTTTGGATTGTGGGAGGAAACCCACGCAGTCACGGGGGGAGAACGTGCAAACTCCACACAGACAGTCGCCCGAGTGTGGGTCCGAACCCGGGCCCCTGTCGCCGTGAGGCAGCGGCGTTAACCACTGAGCCGCCCTCTTGTTCAGCCAGCGCTCATCCCAACACACCCAGTGTCAAGGGTCACCTGGCGCGGGCCTGGGGGTTCACACCAGACCTGGTGAGGACAGTGGTTTCCTTCCCTAACTGACATCAGCGAACAAGTTCGTTGTGTTGCTTTCCTTGATTTCGGACTGGGGTGAGGAGATACATCTTCACTTGGAGAGGGTGGGACTCTCTGCCAATGAAGATGGTCAAAGCCGAAACATTGAACGCTTTCACCAAGGAGTTGGATGCAATTCTTCGGCTGATGGAAGAAATCAGGAAAGAGAGGGCGACCAACTCGGATGATCAGCCACGGCCCTACCGATGGGCCGAATGGCCTCCTATGTCTCTGCACGGGTCGGGAGCCCTTGCTATGGCTGTGCAGGGTCCTCCTGAGGTCGCACCTCAGTATCGGTTTGTGGCCAAAGAAAGGGATAGGATGACAATGGAAGCTGGTGAGAGAAGGGTCTCACCGTCCATTCTAGAGACGGCGGGACTTTCTGCTGGTTGAGCAGATCGGACCTTCGGCAGTTTTGGATGAGGGACAGAGAGAGGCGATCGAACTGAAACATCTCCGAGTGGACCTGGCTGGAAAGATGACTGAATGGGAGCGCGGCCTTAGGGGAACAGGAAGGAACGTTGCCTTGAGGTGACAATCCATCCATCCCTGATCGTACTGGGTCAGGCTTGAGGGGCTGAAAGGCCTCTGTTTCCCGTGGCCTTATTTCAGAAGGAACTCAACTGGACAACCACAGGAACGGAACGAAGGCTTGAGCTGAAAGAGTTGGATAAAAACTGAGAGGAACTTTGAATGCAGAAGGGAGAGTCAAATGCCGTCTTCTGCTGTTATGTGTTCTGTGTAATATGCTTCCACTTGCTCAGTAGACCAGCCAAGAGTTTGGGTACATCTTTCTTTGAAGTTTGCCTCACAGGGTGGTTAAGAAGGCGTTTAGCACGCTTGCCTTCATTGCTCAGATTATGGGAGTTGGGGTTGTACAGGACATTGGTGAGGCTTCGTCTGGATTACTGTGCCCAGTTCTGGCCGCCCTGTTACAGGAAAGATATTATTAAACTGGAGAGGGGTCGGAAGAGATTTACCGGGATGTTGCCGGGAACGGAGGGCTTGAGGCGTATAAACAGGTTGGATAGCCAGGGACTTTGCTCACTGGAGTAAAGCAGGTTGAGAGGGTGACCTTACGGAGTTTTATAAAATCACAAGGGGCGTGATAAGGTGAATGACAAAAGATTTTTTTTCCCCTCGGAGGAGTTCAAAACTAAGGGGCACACGTGTTTTCAAGATGAGAGGAGAAAGATTTAAAAAGGGGCAGGTTTTTTTACAGAGGGTGGTTCGTGTGTGGATTGACCTGCCTGAGGAAGTGGCGGATGTGCGGACAGTTACAACGTTTAAAATACATATGGATAAGGACATGAATGGGAAAGGGTTTGGAGGGAGATGGGCCAGGAGCAGGCAGCTGGGACCAGTTTAGTTTGGGGTCATGGTCGGCATGGATTGGTTGGGCCGAAGGGTCTGTTTCCGCGCTGTGTGACTGTTACGACTCCCGCGCGTTCTGTGCAAAAGGAGCCTCAGATTAGAATCCCCACAATCACCAAACTCACCCGATGGGGTGAAGTCACCAGTTCAGGTCGAACCCAACGGTGAGCTTTCCAAAATGGCGGCGCTGAGGCGGACAGGGCAGGGGAAAGTGAGAGACCGAGAGACCCACCATCTTGTCCACTCATAGGATTGGGGCAGGGACTTACTGCCCACGCCTAATTGTCCCGGGGGGTGTGGGGGGTTGGATGACAACCCCATTGCTGTGGGTCTGGAGTCGCACGTTGGCCCAGACCACGTCAGGGAGAATTCAGGAACCGGGTGGGTTTTCCTCACGATGAACAGGTTCTAGATTTTCATCAACCTCAAACGCCGCCATTTTCAGTAGCGAGATTTGAACCCCTGGTCCTCAGCACGTCACCCAGGCCCCTCTTGACTCATAATCCAGCGATAGCACCAATGGGCCATCACTTCTTGTGGATTTGGGGTCATGAGACCCTTCCGGACAGCCCTGACTGAGTTCCCACCAACTGCCCAATCTCTCACTTGCACAAGTCTTACCCCTTGCACTCATGGGCACATGCCGCCTGACCCCCCTAGCGCCAAACCCTCCTCCACCCCAGCCCTGCACTGTCCCGCCTCCCTCTCGGTTCTGGGCGGAATTCAAATCTCGGACAGTAGTCACGGGGAGGGGACACGGGTTGGGGAGGGTGTTGAGGGGATTGGAGGCACCGACATAGACCCCTTCTATTTCCTTGTCACGATTTCTGCTCGGACGAGATTCTCACCGGGCGTCCGCCTTCATTCATTAGCCGGCTCCAAACTGATGGCACGGTGGCTCAGTAGTTAGCACTGCTGCCTCCCAGTGCCAGGGTCCCAGGTTCAATCCCACCCTCAGGCGACTGTCAGTGTGGAGTTTGCACATTTTCCCTGTGTCTGTGTGGGGTTTCCTCCGGGTGCTCCGGTTTCCTCCCACAGTCCAAAGGTGTGCAGGTCAGGGTGGATTGGCCATGCTAAATTGTCCCATAGTGTCCAGGGATGTGCAGGTCAGGGTGGATTGGCCGTGCTAAATTGTCCCATAGTGCCCAGGGATGTGCAGGTTAGGGTGGATTGGCCGTGCTAAATTGTCCCATAGTGCCCAGGGATGTGCAGGTTAGGGTGGATTGGCCGTGCTAAATTGTCCCATAGTGCCCAGGGATGTGCAGGCCATAATGGGTTCTCCATGGGAAATGCTGAGTTATAGCGTAGGACGGTGGGTCTTTGTGGGCTGCCCTTTCGAGGGTCAGTGTTGACTCAATGGGCCGAATGGCCTGCTTCTGCAGTGTGCATTTGCAAATTGGCTTCAATACCCAGTGACAAACCCCTGTCCATCTCCCCTATAACCCTGTCCACCATTATCATCTAATGCCCCCTCCCTCTTGAATCCCTCCATTGACCCTTCCCCCACCCCACCCCCCTCCACATTTCCAGGCAGGATACCCCACCCCCTCACCCCTTGCTGGGTGGAAACGGTGCCCCTCACATCGCCCTCACTTCATTAGCCCCTCACATTAAATCAAACCCCACTCTCCCAACCCCGTTCCTGTTCCCTTTTCCCAGCGGGAACAGTTTCTCTCTATCCACTTTGTCTGCCCCCCCCCCCCCCCCCCAGCTGCTCCATGATTTCGAAAACCTCTCCCTCTCTCGGCCTTCCCCTCTCTGAGGGGAACCTGCATATCCCTGAGCACTGTGGGGACAATTTAGCTTCTGCACTCTATCCCCCTCCCTGAAGTTTCACATCCCCCCCGGACCCTTCTTTCAAATTCATTCTGCACTCTCTCTCTCTCTCACTCCCCTCCACCCCCCTCTGCCCCTTCCTTTCTCTCCCTCTCTCCATCTCCATCTCTCTCTCTCTATCTCTCTTCCTCTCTCTTTCTTTCCATCTTTCTCTCTCCTTTTCTCTCTCTCCCTATCTCCCTCCTCTCTCTCTCTCGCTCTCTCCCTGTACCTCTGCCTCTCTTTTTTTTCCACCTCTCTCTCTCTCTATCTCTCTTTGTCTCTCTCACCATCTTTCTCTCTCCTTTTCTCTCTCTCCCTACCTCCCTCCTCTCTCTCTCGCTCTCTCCCTGTACCTCTGCCTCTCTTTTTTTTCCACCTCTCCCTCCCTCTCTCTCTCTATCACATCTTTCCTGTAACGTCCCTCCCACAACTGGACACATTACTCCAGCTGAGGCCTGACCTGGGCCTTGTCCAAGTTCCCCATCCCTACCCTACTCTCGGACTCTCTGTCCCTATGAACAAAGCCGCGGGCACTGCCTGCTTTAGTAACTGCCCTCTCTCCACCCGTCCTGCACATAAACACCCAGCACCCTCTGCTACCGCACCCCCTTTTAGAATTGTGTTCGATATTGCCTTCTAATGTTCTTCCTACAAAAGGGACTCACCTTCCACCCCTCTTCATTAGCCCCTCACATTAAATCTAACCCCACTCTCCCAAGCCCGTTCCTGTTCCCTTTTCCCAGCGGGAACAGTTTCTCTCTATCCACTTTGTCTGCCCCCCCCCCCCCCCCCCCCCCCCCCCCCCAGCTGCTCCATGATTTCGAAAACCTCTCCCTCTCTTGGCCTTCCCCTCTCTGAGGGGAACTTGCATATCCCTGAGCACTGTGGGGACAATTTAGCTTCTGCACTGAACCGCTGTCTGTCTACCCACTCCCCTAACTTGTCAATGTCCTTTCGAAGTATTGCACTGGCCTCTGCCAGGTGAAAATTCTCCGTTTACCGCAAGGTCACTTGTTCCTTTAAAATGATAATGATCCGTCTGTGTTGTGCGATACTGTTCAGAAACTTGAGGTGCAATTTAAAGATAAGAGATCAGGCAGCGATGTCTTTTTTCCTACCCTCTCAGAGGTCTTTGGAGGTCTACACACCAGCGCATCATCGAACTTATTCAAAGTCGAGATTTTTTTGACACAGGTCAGGGGTTAACTGAGGGTGCAGGGTGGACCGCACAATCGCTATCTTATCGGAAGGGTATCCCCATCTTAATTGGCGTCGTAAGCCCGTTGTGTGGGGTGTGTGATTCCCTGCCTGAATCCCGGCAATTTCTCTACCCACCCGTGATTCCGAAAGGGAATGTCAGACGCTGACCGGGCGGCGGAGCCCAGAGCGTGCTCCCACCTCAGGACCCCAGCGCGTTCCCCAGGCACAGATTGGCGCGAGTTGGCATCTCCCATTCCAACCCTGGCAGCCAGCTGGTTCCCGACAATCCCCGGCACAATGGGCGTTCCTCCATTTAGGGGAGATTCCAGGGATGGCTGATGGGGATTGGCGGTGAAGGGGTGGGGGCAGGTGAATGAGTCCGGTGGAAGACTACCACTATGAGTGGTACTCCATCAGGAGGAGGTGACCTCTCTGGGAGGTTCACAGCAGGAGTATCAGTTTGCCAGCTCTCTCACGACCCTTCCCTCTCCCTCTCCCTCTCCCTCTCCCTCTCCCTCTCCCTCTCCCTCTCCCTCTCCCTCTCCCTCTCCCTCTCCCTCTTGCTACCACCCCCTTCTTCCTGTCCCTCTCTCTATCCCTCTCTCCATCTCCTTCTCCACCTCTCTCTTTGCCTCTTCCTCTCCCTCTCTCCACCACCTCTCTCTCCTTTTCCACTTCTCTCTCTCCTCCATCTCTCTCTTCCTCCTTTTCTCGTTCTTGATCTCTCTCTTCCCCTCTTCCTCTGCCTGTCTCCATCTTTACCTCTTTCTCTCCTTCTCTATCCATCTCTCTCCTTCTCCACCTCTTTCTCTCCTTCTCTATCCATCTCTCTCCTTCCCCACCTCTTTCTCTCATTCTCCATCTTTCTCTCGCCATCTCCATCTTTCACCCACCTTCTCCACCTCTCTCTCTCTCTCTCCATCTTGGCCTCTCTCTCTTTCCAGCTTCCTCTCCTTCATTTTCCCTCTCCCTCTCTCTCTCCACCTCCCTCCCTCTTCCTCTCCCTCCCTCTTCCTCTCCCTCTCTCTCTCCCACTCCCCCTCTCTCCTTCTCCACCTCTCTCTCTCTCTCTCTTCCTCTTCCTCTCCCCCTCTCTCCCACCTTCCCCGTCTCTCTCTCTCTCCACGCCTCTCCCTCGTTTCCCTTGCCTCTCTCTCTCTCTTTTTTCCTTTCCCCTCCCCTTCTCCCTCTCTGTCCCTCCCCAGTGAGATGTTCTATGTCGAATGTTAGATACACCATAGGCAGCTTGCTATCCTATTTGTAGTTGGAAGCCAATTTGTCAGGGTTATGAGTGAGGCCATAGTTGTGATGGTGATACATTAACCGATCGGACAAGAGATGCCATATTGGAAGCTGGTACCAGCGGGTGAAGGGACGGTTGACACAGCGAGCACTACTCTCGGTGCCTGGTGAAGGCAACTTCTTGCTGTATCACCCAAGAGTTAGGGTCACTCCCGTCTCGCTCCCCCTTCCCTGGTCCATCGGAAACCACCTCTGGCCATATCTCGTCACACGGTGTATCATTTACACGACACTTCAAACATTCCGACCAACCTAGAATCCCCACAGTGTGGAAGCAGACCGTTCGGCCCATCGGGTCCACACTGACCCACCTGAGAACATCCCAATCCCCCCAATTTCCCTCGGCTAACTCACCTTAACCTGCACATCCCTGGGCACTATGGGACAATTTAGCACGGCCAAACCACCCTAACCTGCACATCTTTGGACTGTGGGAGGAAACCGGAGCACCCGGAGAAAACCCCATGCAGACACGGGGAGAACGTGCAAACTCCACACAGACAGTCGCCCGATGGTGGGACTGACCCCGGGTCCCTGGCGCCCAGAGGCAGCAGCGGTAACCGCTAAGCCACCGTGACGCCCCAGGGACGGGGTGGGGAACCCGGGATGGTCCGCTCCCTTCTCTGGCTAGAGGTCCATTGGTATATAGTTCAGGAAGCAGGTCATCCCTTGGCCATCTCTGAGCACTTGCCCAGATCAAGGGGGCACACAAGGTGCCAACTCATAAATATCAGGTTGGGAAGTCATTCAGGACCTAGTAGTTAATCAAGGACAATACTGTTAACGAAGCTGTCAAGGAAGTGGGGATGGGATGGCTCCCATCACTGGGTGGCTAGCCCAGAGACTTGGGTAACGTTCCGGAACCCGGGCTAAAATTCCCTCCATGGCCGATGGTGGAATGGAATTTAATGAAAGAATCTGGAATTAAGAGACTGATGGTGATCGTCGTTAGTTACTGGAATAACATAAAAAAATCACTTCAAAACCAAATACAAAACCTACAGATGGTCAATTCCAAGGTGGACAGGCAGGAGGCTGGGGGAACACAGCAAGGCAGGCAGCATCAGGAGGGACAGGCAGGAGGCAGGGGGAACACAGCAAGGCAGGCAGCATCAGGAGGGACAGGCAGGAGGTTGGGGGAACACAGCAAGGCAGGCAGCATCAGGAGGGACAGGCAGGAGGCTGGAGGAACACAGCAAGGCAGGCAGCATCAGGAGGGACAGGCAGGAGGCTGGAGGAACACAGCAAGGCAGGCAGCATCAGGGTGGACAGGCAGGAGGCTGGGGGAACACAGCAAGGCAGGCAGCGTCAGGAGGGACAGGCAGGAGGCTGGAGGAACACAGCAAGGCAGGCAGCGTCAGGAGGGACAGGCAGGAGGCTGGGGGAACACAGCAAGGCAGGCAGCATCAGGAGGGACAGGCAGGAGGCTGGGGGAACACAGCAAGGCAGGCAGCATCAGGAGGGACAGGCAGGAGGCTGGGGGAACACAGCAAGGCAGGCAGCATCAGGAGGGTGGTGAAGTCGACGTTTCGGGTG
This sequence comes from Hemiscyllium ocellatum, assembly GCF_020745735.1. Classification (NCBI taxonomy): domain Eukaryota; kingdom Metazoa; phylum Chordata; class Chondrichthyes; order Orectolobiformes; family Hemiscylliidae; genus Hemiscyllium; species Hemiscyllium ocellatum. The sequence goes on from NC_083446.1 coordinate 8,120,181, forward strand.
TAACGTTGAGCCCTGAACAAGGGTTACCCACGGGACATTGGCCTCTCCACCTCAGGAATAAGTGCCCGTGTGGTTCACTCATGTTGTTGAGGGGAGGAAACCACCAGCTTGACTTGTTCCGGGCCTGCACGTGTCTCCAGACCCCGCAGCAAACTCTGCCCTGGGGCAATTGGGAATGGGCAATAAATGCTGGGCCCAGTGAATGAATTTAAAAAGGAAACGTGTTTTGGGAAGTTTTAGCGAAATTGTCATTCCAAGAGATTCACAAAATGAGTCTGCAGACTTCCTTACCTTGTGTCTCTGCGCCTTATTCCATTAACTTTATTTTTTAAAAAAAGCATTTTAAAAAATGCTTTTTTTCCTCTCTCTCTCTGTCTCTCTCTCTCTCTCTTTCTAAGTGTCTCGTTTTAGCTGTGGCATCCACAGACCACCCTGTGCATGTCTGTCACAAGTATACACTGTGATTGTGACAAAATGGGAAAACGTCATTCTCCCGTAAGTTTTGATCCTTTTTTTATTCTGTTAATTTTTTTTCTTCCTTCAAGGTCCTGCTCACCTGATGCTAAACAGCCAAGGTATGGCCTTTTCTCTATTTTTTAAGTTTATCCAACCATACCCTTTCTGTTCGGTCTCTCTCTCTCTCTCTCTCTCTCTCTCTCTGTCCCCTCTTGCCCCTGTTTTGTATTGAGTCATGTTCTCTTTATGAGTGGAATGCGGTCGCTAGATTTCTCTGATCTTGCCTGAGAATGAGCCAAACAGCTTTCGCTTTCTGTAACTGAATACCTGTCGATTTGCCGGCTTTCGTTTGGTGCGTTGTGGGGTGTGAGAGTGCATGGACGGGGCGTTTGGAGGGGACTGTTTTCGTTCAGAGACGCCCCGTCCCTTCGAAATGGGTGGGTCTCGGTTTTTTGAAGGTGCGGTGTAATTCTGCAACTGATTCTGCTGCGGCCCCCTGCTTTCAGAAATGAGTGACTTCCCCAATCCCCTCGTGTGCTGCTTTCCCGTGTGTGAACTGTGCGTCTGTTGAGAATTAAGCCGGAGGGTGTGTGGTGGGGTTGCCGGAACTGTGGCGTGGTTGAGTTAGGAGACTCGCGACGTTTGGCTCTGCAAATAATTGTCAGCCGCAGCAAAGATTGGTTCCAGTTCACTCCTTCATTGAGTAGTTCACTGGAATATAATGCTGAGGGGTGAGGGGAGGGGCAGTTTGCCCCCCCGGTTAGACCTTAGGGCAGATCATACCACAGTGGTGTGTGTCTGCAGGTAGTTTATAACTGGGCATGTCGCTCCCTGAGGTTTGTTTAATCCCAACCTGTGAACAACTGGTAAAATATTCGGCCACACAACAGTCACGAATAATGGCGTCGCCAAGATGTACAGCATGGAAACAGACCCTTCGGCCCAACCTGTCCATGCTGACCAGATATCCCAACCCAATCTAGTCCCACCTGCCAGCACCCAGCCCTCCAAACCCTTCCAATTCATATACCCATCCAAATGCCTTTTAAATGTTGTCATTGTACCAGCCTCCACCACTTCCTCTGGCAGCTCATTCCACACACGTACCACCCCCGCGTGAAAATGCTGCCCTTAGGTCTCTTCTATATCTTTCCCCTCTCACCTTAAACCCATGCCCCTCTAGTTCTGGACTCCCCCACCCCAGGGAAAAGACCTTGTCTATTATCCTATCCATGCCCCCTCATGGTTTTGTAAACCTCTATAAGGTCACCCCTCAGCCTTCGACGCTCCAGGGAAAACAGCGCCAGCCTGTTCAGCCTCTCCCCTTGGTGTTCAATGGTGTTGCCATCACTGAATCCCCCCACTGGCAACATTCTGGGGGTTACCATTGACTAGAAACTCAACTGGGACTCACCATATAGACACAGCGGCTACAAGAGCAGGTCAGAGGCTGGGAGTCCTGCAGTGAGTAACTCCCCTCCTGACTCTCCCCCAAAGCCTATCCCACCATCGGCAAGTCAGGAGGGTGAGGAAATACTCCCCACTTACCCCTGGATGGGGGGGGCAGCTCCTACAACACTCGAGAAGCTCGACACCATCCAGGGACAGAGCAGTCCCCGCTCAGTTGGCCCCACACCCCCTCCCTCCACCACACCCACCCCCCCTCAGTAGCAGCAGTGTGTCCCACCTACAAGACGCACTGCAGCTACTCCCCGAGGCTCCTCAGGCAGCACCTTCCAAACCCACCACCATCTTAGAAGGAGAAGGGGCAGCAGATACATGGGAAACCCCCTGGAAGTTCCCCTCCCCCACCCCAGGGAAAAGACCTTGTCTATTTATCCTATCCATACCCCCTCATGATGTGATAAACCTCTATAAGGTCACCCCTCAGCCTCCGACGCTCCAGGGAAAACAGCCCCAGCCTGTTCAGCCTCTCCCTGTAGCTCAAATCCTCCGACCCTGGCAACATCCTTGTAAACCTTAACTGAACCTTTTCAAGTTTCACAACATCCTTGCGACAGGGATGGAGACTCGAACTGATTCATTCCTGATGAAGGGCTTTTGCCCGGACCGTCGATTCTCCCGCTCCTCGGATGCTGCCCTGACCTGCTGTGCTTTTCCAGCACCTTACTCTCGACACAGGAATCTTGGATTGCCAGTTGCCCAAAGCCAATGGTCGATTGCGTGTCTGGGGAGACCACAGGGGGGGGAAGGGAAAAGCCTTTGGGATTTTCATGGTCCTTTCGGACAGGGGATAGCACTGGGTTGTGCAGCGAGATAGGAATGTTTAATCCACACCGCTAATGAGTGGATGCCAGTTAATGAGGTTATCCTGAATATAAAGTCTATAAATTCTGTGTTACAATTGAGCCCTCCACTATCACCTGATGAAGGAGCGTCGCTCCGAAAGCTAGTGCTTCCAATTAAACCTGTTGGATTATAACCAGGTATTGTGTCATTTTTAATCGTGAATACACTGGTGATGAATACAATAATCCCTTCTGTACGATTAGAGAGATAATTGGCCCCTTTAAATCGCCCCCTAATGAGTGTGGGAAGAGACAGAAAAGTAGGATGTAGTCAAGGATGAATTGAAGGCCCTCTTCCAAAGCACTGTCCTGCAATGACACAGAGAGACCCTCCCAGAGTGAGGTGCACCGACCCACAGAGTGCAGAAGCAGCGATCCCCAGGAGATGCCGGGTTCCTCGAGACGTGGAGGCCGGGCAGTAATACCCTGCCGCCGCATCCCACCCCTCCCCATCTTTTTCCCCATGACCATCTCCTGCCCCATGCCACCATCCGGCTGCAGAGACACCCAAGTCCCCACCCTGAGGGTGGCACGGACTCATCCTATTCGGTGAGGGACCGCCGAAGGAGGGGCGCAGATTCCTGACAGTGTGGGAACAGGCCATTCGGCCTGACAAGTCCACACCAACCCACCCAGACCCATTCCCCTACCTTTCTTAATTTACCCCAAACTAATGCACCTAACCTGTACATCCCTGGGCACTATGGGACAATTTAGCACGGCCAATCCACCCTGACCTCCACATCCCTGGGCTCTATGGGACAATTTAGAATGGTCAATCCACCCTAACCTGCACATCCCTGGGCACTATGGGACAATTTAGCACGGCCAATCCACCCTAACCTGCACATCCCTGGACAATACGGGTCAATTTAGTACGGCCAATCCACCCTAACCTGCACATCCCTGGGCACTATGGGACAATTTAGCATGGCCAATCCACCCTAACCTGCACATCCCTGGGCACTATGGGACAATTTAGCATGGCCAATCCACCCTAACCTGCACATCCCTGGGCACTATGGGACAATTTAGCACGGCCAATCCACCCTAACCTGCACATCCCTGGGCTCTATGGGACAATTTAGAATGGTCAATCCACCCTAACCTGCACATCCCTGGACAATACGGGTCAATTTAGTATGGCCAATCCACCCTAACCTGCACATCCCTGGGCTCTATGGGACAATTTAGAATGGTCAATCCACCCTAACCTGCACATCCCTGGGCACTATGGGACAATTTAGCACGGCCAATCCACCCTAACCTGCACATCCCTGGGCACTATGGGACAATTTAGCACGGCCAATCTACCCTAACCTGCACATCCCTGGTCACTATGGGGCAATTTAGCATGGCCAATCCACCCTAACCTGCACATCCCTGGGCACTATGGGACAATTTAGCACGGCTAATCCACCCTAACCTGCACATCCCTGGGCACTATGGGACAATTTAGCACGGCCAATCCACCCTAACCTGCCCATCCCTGGGCACTATGGGGCAATTTAGCACGGCCAATCCACCCTAACCTGCACATCCCTGGGCACTATGGGACAATTTAGCACGGCCAATCCACCCTAACCTGCACATCCCTGGGCACTATGGGACAATTTAGCACGGCCAATCCACCCTAACCTGAACATCCCTGGGCACTATGGGGCAATTTAGCACGGCCAATCCACCCTAACCTGCACATCCCTGGGCACTATGGGACAATTTAGCACGGCCAATCCACCCTAACCTGCACATCCCTGGGCACTATGGGACAATTTAGCACGGCCAATCCACCCTAACCTGCACATCCCTGGGCACTATGGGACAATTTAGCACGGCCAATCCACCCTAACCTGCACATCCCTGGGCACTATGGGGCAATTTAGCACGGCCAATCCACCCTAACCTGCACATCCCTGGGCAATGTGGGATGAAACCAGAGCACCTGAAGCAAACCCCACACAGACACTGGGAGGGATCGAACCCAGCAATGAGGCACTGATAGTAACCACTGAGGCACCATAACAGGGCTGGACGGATTAGACACAGGGACGGTGTTCCCCTTGGTCATGGGGAGTCCAGCCTGGGTCCACAGACCCAGGATCGAGAGAGGACCTTTGGAACTGCGGTGAGGGAAGGGTCCTTTACTTGGAGGGTGGAGTTACCACTGGAGGCCAAGCCATACTCAAAAATGTTACATCCAATCCATGCTACATCAGGAATGAGTCAATTCTGGTCTCCTTCCTGTCGGAAAGATGTTGGGAAACTTGAAAGGGTGCAGAAAAGATTTACAAGGATGTTGCCAGGGTTGGAGGGTTTGAGCTACAGGGAGAGGCTGAACAGGCTGGGGCTGTTTTCCCTGGAGCGTCGGAGGCTGAGGGGTGACCTTATAGAGGTTTATAAAATTATGAGGGGCATGGATAGGGTAAATAGACAAAGTCTTTTCCCTGGGGTGGGGGTGTCCAGAACTTGAGGGCATAGGTTTAGGGTGAGAGGGGAAAGATATAAAAGGGACCTAACGGGCAACTTTTTCACACAGAGGGTGGTACGTGTGTGGAATGAGCTGCCAGAGGAAGTGGTGGGGGCTGGTACAATGACAACGTTTAAAAGGTATCTGGATGGGGACATGAATAGGAAGGGTTTGGAGGGATATGGGCCGGATGCTGGCAGGTGGGACTAGATTGGGTTGGGATATCTGGTCAGCATGGACGGGTTGGGCCGAAGGGTCTGTTTCCATGATGTACATTTGCATGTGTCGACAGGCAGGAGGCTGGGGGAACACAGCAAGGCAGGCAGCATCAGGAGGGACAGGCAGGAGGCTGGGGGAACACAGCAAGGCAGGCAGCATCAGGAGGGACAGGCAGGAGGCTGGGGGAACACAGCAAGGCAGGCAGCATCAGGAGGGACAGGCAGGAGGCTGGGGGAACACAGCAAGGCAGGCAGCATCAGGAGGGACAGGCAGGAGGCTGGGGAAACACAGCAAGGCAGGCAGCATCAGGGGGGTGGAGAAGGCTGGGTTTCGGGTGTGACCCTTCTTTAGGATCTGCAGTTTTCCTTTGTCCCTATGACTGTAAGTAAGATACAGAAAACCATTTAGATTTTACAGGCACCTGAGGGGGGCGTCGATAAATGCGGGAATATGTTGCCGAAGGAAGGACCAGCCTCAATCCTGTTGCAGAGGGTCCGAATGGCCTTACTCCCTCTCCTCACTGTCATTTCGTCAAAATGCTGGGAGCTCCTGCGCAAAGGGCACGCATGTCCCAGGAAATGCAGCGTCCAATGAAGATCGTTGGCCGTCGTCTTCCCAAGGGGTGCTGGGAGCCCGAGGTGGTTTCCCCCTCACCCCGGGAGGGACTAGGAGGGAGTCTATCGTCGGATCCCGCGGAGGGTTGAAATCTGTTCGATAATTGCTCCGGTGAGCGTACCTCAGGGGGGTGTTTTAGTCTGTACATTGCTAGTTGTCGTTGCTAGGTGTGCTCATCTCGTTCATCGTTAATGGCTCTCCTGGGAGGAAAGGAGGAGGATGATGCGGTCTGAATGAATAAGTTTTAATTACTGCATCAACCCCTTCACTGGGATCAAATCGAGTCCCTGTGTGTTGACAGAGATTAAAGTCTGCAAGTCAGGAAGAGGAAGTAACAACATGGGCGCATGCCCTCATTCCAAAAGGTGTTTTAATTCTGGAGTCACAGAGATGTACGACACAGAAACAGACCCTTTGGCCCAACCCGTCCATGCCGACCAGATATCCCAACCCAATCTAGTCCCATTTGCCAGCACTTGGCCCATGAACCCTTCCTATCCATGTCCCCATCTAGATGCCTTTTAAATGTTGTCATTGTACCAGCCTCCATCACTTCCTCTGGCAGCTCATTCCACACACGTACCACCCTCTGGGTGAAAAAGATGCCCCTCAGGTCCCTTGTAAATCTTACCCCTCTCACCCTACAACTATGCCCTCTCGACCCTTCTAGAAACCAGGGAACTTCTAGACTCCCTGAACCCAGGGAAAAGACCTTGTCTATTTACCCTATCCATGCCCCTCATGGTTTTATAAACCTCAATAAGGTCACCTCTCAGCCTCCGACGCTCCAGGGAAAACAGCCCCAGCCTGTTCAGCCTCTCCCTGTAGCTCAGATCCTCCAACCCTGGCAACATCCTTGTAAATCTTTTCTGAACCCTTTCAAGTTTCACAATATCCTTCCTGTAGGAGGGAGAGTCACACAGCATGGAAACAGACCCTTCGGCCCAACCAGTCCATGCTGGCCATAATCCCAAACTAAATGGGTGGCATGGTGGCTCAGTGGTTAGCACTGCTGCCTCACAGCACGAGGGACCTGGGTTCAATTCCCGCCTCGGGCAACTGACTGTGTGGAGTTTGCACATTCTCCCCGTGTCTGTGTGGAGTTTCCTCCGGGTGCTCTGGTTTCCTCCCACAGTCCAAAGATGTGCAGGTTAGGGTGGATTGGCCGTGCTAAATTGTCCCATAGTGCCTAGGGATGTGCAGGTTAGGGTGGATTGGCCGTGCTAAATTGTCCCATAGTGCCCAGGGATGTGCAGGTTAGGGTGGATTGGCCGTGCTAAATTGTCCCATAGTGCTCAGGGATGTGCAGGTTAGGGTGGATTGGCCGTGCTAAATTGTCCCATAGTGCCCAGGGATGTGCAGGTTAGGGTGGATTGGCCGTGCTAAATTGTCCCATAGTGCCTAGGGATGTGCAGGTTAGGGTGGATTGGCCGTGCTAAATTGTCCCATAGTGCCCAGGGATGTGCAGGTTAGGGTAGATTGGCCGTGCTAAATTGTCCCATAGTGCCCAGGGATGTGCAGGGTTAGGGTAGATTGGCCGTGCTAAATTGTCCCATAGTGCCCAGGGATGTGCAGGTTAGGGTGGGTTGGCCATGCTAAAATTGTCCCATAGTGCCCAGGGATGTGCAGGTTAGGGTGGATTGGCCGTGCTAAATTGTCCCATAGTGCCCAGGGATGTGCAGGTTAGGGTGGATTGGCCGTGCTAAATTGTCCCATAGTGCCCAGGGATGTGCAGGTTAGGGTGGATTGGCCGTGCTAAATTGTCCCATAGTGCTCAGGGATGTGCAGGTTAGGGTGGATTGGCCGTGCTAAATTGTCCCATAGTGCCCAGGGATGTGCAGGTTAGGGTGGATTGGCCGTGCTAAATTGTCCCATAGTGCCCAGGGATGTGCAGGGTTAGGGTAGATTGGCCGTGCTAAATTGTCCCATAGTGCCCAGGGATGTGCAGGTTAGGGTGGGTTGGCCATGCTAAAATTGCCCCATAGTGCCCAGGGATGTGCAGGTTAGGGTGGATTGGCCATGCTAAATTGTCCCATAGTGCCCAGGGATGTGCAGGTTAGGGTGGATTGGCCGTGCTAAATTGTCCCATAGTGCCCAGGGATGTGCAGGTTTGGGTGGATTGGCCGTGCTAAATTGTCCCATAGTGCCCAGGGATGTGCAGGTTAGGGTGGATTGGCTGTGCTAAATTGTCCCATAGTGCTCAGGGATGTGCAGGTTAGGGTGGATTGGCCGTGCTAAATTGTCCCATAGTGCCCAGGGATGTGCAGGTTAGGGTGGATTGGCCGTGCTAAATTGTCCCATAGTGCCCAGGGATGTGCAGGTTAGGGTGGATTGGCCGTGCTAAAATTGCCCGTAGTGTTAGGTGGATTAGTCAGGGGTAAATATAGGGGGCTGGTTTCTCTTCGGAGGGTCGGTGTGGACTTATTGGGCTGAAGGGCCTGTTTCCACACTGCAGGGGATCGAATCTAAACCAGCCCCACCTGCCTGCTCCTGGCCCATATCCCTCCAAATATTTCCTCTCCAAATGTCTCTGAAACACTCTGATTTGATTTGATTTATTGTAGTAACATGCACAGTGAACAGCTTTGTCAGGTCATTTCAAGCAAGGGTGTACTGACCAGAGGGTGCCTGGGCAGAGTGAGGCAGACAGAGTACACTGCATGGGAAGTACACAAAGACAGATTAACATTAACGAGATCAACATTATTTGAAATTGGAGAGGTCCATTCATCAGTTTATAACAGCAGGGAAGAAGCTGTTCCTGAATCTGATAATGGCAGGGAAGAAGCTGTTCTTGAATCTGTCGGTCCGTGTGTTTGAGCTTTTGTCCCTCCTGCCTGAGGGAAGAGGCTGGGAGAGATTATAACCGGGATGGGAGGGGTCTCTGATGATGTCGGCTGCCTTCCCAAGGGCAGTGGGGAGTGTAGATGGAGTCGGTGGATGGAAGGTTGATGAGGGACTGGGCTGTGTTCACAGCTCCCTGGAGTCTCTCACAGTCCTGGGCAGGGCAGTTGCATCCTGATAGGATGGTAAGAGTTGGTGAGGGTCCTTGTGGACGTGCTGAATTTACTTAGCATCCGAAGGTGTTGTTGCATCTATGTGGGAAATCCAAGGCAGGCTGTGGTTTATCGTCACTCCTCGGAGCTCTGGACCCTGTTCAGCTCAGCTCCATTGATGAAGATGGGGGGATGTGTCCTCTTCCTAGCGTCCTGAAGTCAATGGCCTTATGTTTTATCAACATTGAGAGAGATGGAGTTATCATTGCACCATGATACCAAACGCTCTCTATCTTTTAACTGTGCCCACATCCATCACTTCCTCTGAAAGCTCATTCCATCCTCTGTGTCAAAATAATTGCCCCCTCATTCTTTTTAAAATCTTTCCCTCCTCACGTTAAAAATGTGACCCATCACCTTGAAACCCTAGGGAAAAATTCACCTTATTTATGATTTTATACAAGGTCACCTCTCAACTGCGTACACTTCAGTGGAAAGAAAAGAAATCCCAGCCTCTCCTCATACCTCGAAACCTCCATACCCACCCACATCCTGGTAAATCTCTTCCAGACTAAACAATCTAGCGCCTTCCACACCGCCCCGAGCTCTTGCCGAAGTGTTTTATGTTGCTGAGGAAGCGCTGATTGGGGCATGGCCCCTGTTGGGAATGTGCAGCCGTAGTCCCACAGTCAGTGATGAATGAGCGATCAAATCAGTGGTCTGCTATCGAGTTTTGAGAATATTTGTAGCTCAGGTTGAGGTTTTGGATGTAGGTTTTGCTAGCTGAGCTAGAAGGTTCATTTCCAGACGTTTCGTCACCCTCCTAGGTAACATCTTGAGTGGGCCTCCAGGTGAAGCACTGCTGATAATTCCCGCTTTCTATTTCTATGTTTGGGTTTCTTGGGGTTGGTGATGTCATTTCCTGTGGTGATGTTTTTCTCTGGTGAAGTCACTTCCTGTTCCTTTTCTCAGGGGGTGGTAGATGGGCTCTGTTCTCTGACAAATGCGTATTGGCTGAGAGACCTTTGTTAGGACGAAGCCATCCTGGGGACAGAAAATCCCCTGCTGTCCACCTCAGGCTCCCATCATTGAGAGAGAAAAATAAATCACATGACTCTCCAGTGCAGCCATTGACTGTGCCCTTCTGGAACACTTCCTGGTCACAATTCCTGGTGGCATGATGGCACAGTGGGTTAGCACTGCTGCCTCACAGCGCCAGAGACCTGGGTTCAATTCCCGCCTCAGGCGACTGACTGTGTGGCGTTTGCACGTTCTCCCCGTGTCTGTGTGGGTTTCCTCCGGGTGCTCCGGTTTCCTCCCACAGTCCAAAGATGTATGGGTCAGGTGAATTGGCCATGCTAAATTGTCCCGTAGTGATAGGTAAGGGGCAAATGTAGGGGTATGGGTGGGTGGCGGGTCGGTGTGGACTTGTTGGGCCGAAGGGCCTGTTTCCACACTGTAAGTAATCTAAATTGATTCCTGACTAATTGTTTCCTGGATCTTCCCAATAATATGTAGGATATAGCATCAGTGCATTGATATATATTGCTTTTATAATCCCCTTAACAAAGCCAATTTTGTTTTTTTGTTGTTATTTAACTGTACAATGTGGGTGTCACTGGCTGGGCCCAGCATCTATCACTCCCATCCCTAGTTGCCCCCTTTGAGAAGGTGGGGGAGGTGAGCGGCCATCTTGACCCGCTGCAGTCCGTGTGCTGTGGGTTAGACCCACAATGCCCCTGGGGGAGGGAGCTCCGGGATTCTGACCTGGCGACACCGAGCGATTATAGAACAGAGTTGAGGTGGATTTGCCAACTTTAAGGGGATTTAAATGGCCGTTGGATAAACACGTGGATGAAAATGGAGTCGTGTAGGTTAGATGGGCTTCAGATTGGGCGCAACATTGAGGGCCGATGTCTGCGCTGGAATGTTCTATGTTCTATGGAACAGTACAGCACAGGGACAGGCCCTTCGGCCCACATTGTTGAGCCGAACATGACGCCAAGTTAAACTAATCCCTTCGGCCCAAATCCCTTGAATGTTCATGTGCTTATCAAAAAGCCCCTCAAATGCCCCCCAATTGTATCTTCCTGCACCACCACACCCTACCACACCCTGTGTGTAAAAAAAACCTGCCCCCCTGGTTTGAACCTGCCCCCTCTCACCTGTCAATGCATTACCTCCTGGTATCAGACATTCCAACTCTGGGGGACAAAAGATTCCGACCGTGAAACCCCCGCCAATGCCTCTCCTAACCCCAGGAACGTTTATCTCCCGTGAGCCTCTGTGGCTGGGAACGACAATCCAGAGATGTTGCCGATGCCCTCAGGCGTTTGATAAAGGGGGTTTGAGCTTCATGAACTAAGCGTGTAAGGCAAGTTGCCGAAACCGGCCCAAATCGTCCCCCATTCAGTCCCTAAAAGAAAATCCGGAATTAGTGGTGACCCATGAATCGTCTGTCAGGGTCCGGTTCACTAACGTCCTTTAGGGAGGGCCTGGGTCTGGGCCTACGCTTGACTCGTGACCCCACAGCGACGGATTTGAGTCTTAACTGCCCTGAGGATCGATCGGCTGTTGGGGCTGGGGACTGCTCTCATCAGAGAAAATTAAATACCCTCAGGCCAAACCAGGACAGGAATTATTTTCCATGTAAATCTCCTCCCTGGCCCGCTTCCAAGAAGCTGTTTGGCATGTCAGCGCTGGGAGATTATTATTAATACGGTGTAGCGTTTTTAAAAAAACATTTCCACACACAACGGCCGGCTTATTTATTTTTAAATCTCGCGTTGTCACCTCCCTCTGCCCAGATTCCTGTCAAACGTCACTCGTTAACAGAGCTGGCCTGTTATTCTTTCTGTCAGGGCCTCGCTGGCTGGCTGGGCCAAGCCTTTATTGCCCTGTCCCTAATTGCCCCAGAGGGGGGAAGTTAAGTGTCAAACACATCGCTGTGGGTCCGGAGTCACGTGGAGTCCCGGAAGGGGGAGAGGGGGAGGGGAGTCCCAGAGGGGGAAGGGGAGTCCCGGAGGAGGGAGAGGGGGAGGGGAGTCCCATAGGAGAGGGAATGGGGAGGGGAGCCCTGGAGCAGGGAGAGGGGGAGGGGAGTCCAAGACGTGGGAGAGGGGGAGGGGAGTCCCGGAGGGGGGAGGGGAATCCCGGAGGAGGGAGCTCCGGGGGGGGGGGGGGAGGGGGAGGGGAGTCCCAGAGGGAGGAGAGAGGGATGGGAGTCCCAGAGGGGGGAGAAGGGGATGGGAGTCTCAGAGGGGGGAGAGGGGGAGGGGAGTCCCAGAGGGAGGAGATGGGGGAGGGGCGTCCCAGAGGGAGGAGATGGGGGAGGGGCGTCCCAGAGGGAGGAGAGGGGGATGGGAGTCTCAGAGGGGGGAGAGGGGGAGGGGAGTCCCAGAGGGAGGAGAGGGGGATGGGAGTCTCAGAGGGGGGAGAGGGGGAGGGGAGTCCCAGAGGGAGGAGAGGGGGAGGGGAGTCCCAGAGGGGGGAGGGGAGTTCCAGAGGGAGGAGAGGGGGATGGGAGTCTCAGAGGGGGGAGAGGGGGAGGGGAGTCTCAGAGGGGGGAGAGGGGGAGGGGAGACCCAGAGGGGGGAGAGGGGGAGGGGAGTCCCAGAGGGGGGAGAGGGGGAGGGGAGTCCCGGGGGGGGGGGGGGGAGAGGGGAGTTCCAGAGGGAGGAGAGGGGGAGGGGAGTCCCAGAGGGGGGAGGGGAGTTCCAGAGGGAGGAGAGGGGGTGGGGAGTCCCAGAGGGGGGAGAGGGGGAGGGGAGTCCCAGAGGGGGGAGAGGGGGAGGGGAGTCCCAGAGGGGGGGAGGGGGGAAGGGGAGTCCCAGAGGGAGGAGAGGGGGATGGGAGTCCCAGAGGGGGGAGGGGGGGATGGGAGTTCCAGAGGGAGGAGAGGGGGAGGGGAGTTCCAGAGGGGGGAGGGGAGTTCCAGAGGGAGGAGGGGAGTTCCAGAGGGAGGAGAGGGAGAGGGGAGTCACAGAGGGAGGAGAGGGGGAAGGGGAGACCCGGAGCACGATCCCGTGCCTCCGTGCAGCTGAGTGCTGGTGCGGAGCGGACTGGGAGCTGGGAGGCCGAACGGGAATCTTCTCGGAACCGAGGCCTAGCACGGCCAGCCAGACCACGGCCTGAGCTGACCCCTCTCCCCTGCTCCCTTCACCCCCGGCTGTACCGAGCTGACTTCGGCGTTTCCGCTTTGGAGGCCGCGGCTGGGAGAAAGTGGAGAGTGCGGGTCGGAGAGGCGGGCGCTGGGGAAAGCACAGCAGGTCAGGCAGCATCCGAGGAGAGGGGGCGTCGATGTTTTGGGATAAGCCCTTCACCAGGAAGGCCCACCCGCCTGCTCCTCAGCTGCTGCCTGACCGGCTGTGCCTTTCCAAGGCACCATTCCCGACTCTATAACTAACGCTGCTCCTTATCATTTATTCCACTTTATATCTACGACTCATACCTGAGATGGCTCCATTGCGGGCAGCCATTGTAAAGAGGACTGTATTGGGGGACCCCTGAGCAGAAAGGATATCTTATTTATTTTTTTAGAATTGCTGTTTGATGCAAACTACAGAGATCCCTTAAACAACCAGCCTTAATTCTTTCTGCTGCTTAAGTTTTCCACTCGCAGGCAAAAGATCAAAACCCTGCAGAATGTTTCTCAAAATCCCAATTGCCTCCTCCCAGGCCTGAGTCAGGGAAGTGTCACGTGAATCTCTCCTACGGATCTCCTGCTGAGTGTAAATCTCTGTTGAGGCCTGATTCCTATTTATAGCTTTCCTGCCTGTTCACCGACTGGGTTGTCAGTGGGTCGCAGTGCTGGCTGTGAGGTCGTGAGTTCACACCCTTGTCTTAACCCCCTTGTGAAGAAGGCGTTTGGTTCGCTTTCCCTTTATTGGTCAGAGTATCGAGGACAGGGGCTGGCAGGTCCATGTTGCGGCGGCGCAGGACGTTGGGTGAGGCTACGGTTGGAATATCGCGCGCAGTTCTGGCCTCCCCTCCTACAGGAAGGACGTTGAAAGGGTTCAGAAAAGGTTTGCAAGGATGTTGGAGGGTTTGAGCTACAGGGAGAGGCTGAACAGGCTGGGGCTGGAGTGTCGGAGGCTGAGGGGTGACCTTATAGAGGTTTATAAAATCATGAGGGGGACATGGATAGGGTAAATAGGCAAGGCCTTTTTTCCCTGGGGGGTGGGAGAGTCCAGAACTAGAGGGAGTAGGTTTAGGGTGTGAGGGGAAAGATATAAAAGGGATCTAAGGGGCAACTTTTTCACAAAAGGGGGTGGTTGTCAACACTCTGAAAGCTAGTGCTTCCAAATAAACCCGGCGTTGTGTGATTTTTAACTCTGTATACCCCTCATGATTTTATAAACCTCTATAAGGTCACCCGTCCCCCTCCATCTCCGATGCTCCCAGCCTATCCGGCCTCTCCTGATAACCCGAAACCCTCCATTCCCGGTGACTGCCCTCGTTCCAGTCACTGCGCGGTGTGAACCGTCAGTCTCTCACACACACACACCAGGAAGGCCGCCCCCTTCTCGTCAGGTTCGATCAGGGAGCCCTGGCCGACAGAAGGAATCAGGGAGTGGCAGGGAGACTCTGAAGGAAGCCGTACTAAAGCCAAGCGCTTTGATGTGGAAAAGAAGGGCGGCCTGGTGCTGGGAAACCAGTCTCAGTGCAGTTCCCATTGGTTCAGGCAGGGCAGGAAAGGCCCACCAGGCCTGTGCCAGCATAACTACCACGAACACGTCGCTAAGCCCCACCATGCGCCCCATATCCTCGAATGTCACGATATTCCAAGCGCTCAGGCAAATATATCTCACGGGTTGGAAGGTTTCCCAGGCAGCGGATCGCAGATTCCCACCACCCGCTGAGTGGGAAAGATTTTTCCCAAATCCCTTCTGAATCTCCTGCCCCTTTTCCCTGAAACCGTGTCCCTGATCGCGATTGACCCCTCAACCCAAGGTAACAGCTGCTCTCTCTCCTCCCTGTGCATACCCCCCTCATAATCCTATACACCTCAATCATACATTCCCCCCCCCCCTCCCTCAGCCTTCTCTGCTGGAAAGAAGACGATCTAAGTTGGTCTAGACTCTCTTTATAGCTCAACATCACCCTCCAACCCAGTTTTGGTGCATCCACCGTTCCAATTTGCCCATCGTGCCCGGTCTGGGTGGAATGGCCGTGACGAAATGCAGGGTTGCAGGGCTTGGATGTGAGTGGGACAGCTCTTCGGAGGATCAGCAAGGACTCGATGGGGCGAATGGCCTGTTTCCACATTGTCGGGATTCCATGAATCTCATTGGACAGCTGCTGTGGTTGTCAGGTTTTGAGGGAGTGCATGCTACAATAGAGTCCTCTTTGGAGGAGGGTGCAGGGTTCACATCTGCGTTAGCCACTGGCAGATGGTTCCAGTGCTGAAGTGCGTGTTGGGGGTTAATAGGCCAAGCCTTACAGCTTGCTCCTGTGCTGTTATGTTCTGGATCCTCCATGCAGAGAGCATTACGTAACTCCTCCTCTCTCTGCCTCTCTCAAGTCTTTGCCATAACAGGGAGAATAAATCACATTCAGTAGGACTGGGTCAACCTTTGACTCATTGGGTTTATTTTTAAGTAACACTGCAGTAGGAATGTACTGCTGTACGTGTGTGTGTGTGTGTGTGTGTGTGTGTGTGTGTGTGTGTGTGTGTGTGTGTGTGTGTGTGTGTGTGTGTGTGTGTGTGTGTGTGATAGTGTTTTTGTGTGAGTGTTTGTGAGAGAGTGTGAGTGTTTGTGTGTGAGTGTTTGTGTGTGAGTGTTTGTGTGTATGTGAGCGAGAGTGTGAGAGTGTTTGTGTGTGAAAGTGTTTGTGTGAGAGTGTGTGTGCATGTGTGTGTGTCTGCGTGTGTATGTGTCCGTGTGTGAGTTCTGTGCGCACATGTGTGAGTGTGTGTCTGTGTATGTGTGTGCGTCTGTGTCAGTATGTCTGTGTATGAGTGTGCATGTGTGTATGTGTGTCTGTGTGTGTGTGTCTGTGAGTGTGTGATTGTGTGTGTCTATGTATGTGTGTGTGTGTGTCTGAGTGTGTGTGTCTGAGTGTGTAAGTGTGTGTGTGTGTGTGTGTGTCTGAGTTTGTAAGTGTGTCTGTGTATGTGTGTGTGCCTGTGTGTGTGTGTGTCTGTGTGTGTGAGTATGTGCCTGAGTGTGTGTGTGTATGTGTCTCAGTGTGTGTGAGTGTGTCTGTGTGTGTTTGAGTGTGTGTCTGATTGTGTCTGAGTGTTTGTGTGTGTGTGTGAGCGTGTGTGAGCGTCTATGTGTGTGTGTGTGAGCATGTCTGTGTCTGTGTGTGTGTGAGAACCTGGCTTCCCACACGGTAACGCTGGCGGGGACCAGTCGAATCTGAGACTCATGCAGCAGGGAAGGAAGCCATTTGACCCAGCCTGACTGTGCTAGCCCCTTGGAACACACAGAACATCCAACATGGCGACCGCGAGATGCTATCCCTGGTTCCACTTCCTGTCGTAATAAGCTGTCGCTGGGAAAAAAAAATCATTTTCACTGCGTTTTAAGAGATTTTAAACACTATGAGCTATCAATGTTTAATGTGTGCCAAACAAGTGAATGTTTCGGTGTTGGCTTTTATTTAACAGGAAGGGGGTGGGTGTGAGGATCCATCAAGAGAGAGACAGAGAGAGAGAGACAGAGAGAGAGAGAGAGAGAGATTAAGAGAGACAGAGACAGAGACAGAGAGACAGAGAGAGACAGATAGAAAGAGAGAGAAAGAGAGAGAGAGAGATTAAGAGAGACAGAGAGAGAGAGATAGAAAGAGAGAGAGAAAGAGAGAGAGAGATTAAGAGAGACAGAGAAAGAGAGAGAGAGAGAGGGGTAGAGAGGAGGGGGGAGGGGTGGGGATGCACAGGAAGTTGGACCAGGATGAGGGATGTAGCTGCAAGGTGAAGGGTCAGAGAATCTGAGGGAGGTTTCCCTTCGGCAGACAGAGCTGGAGGGGGAGATGTGGAAACATTGAACATAGGAACAGGAGCGGGCCATTCAGCCCCTCCAGCCTGGATCAGAGCGGTGCTGGAAAAACACAGCAGGTCAGGCAGCATCCGAGGAGCAGGAAAGTCGACGTTTCGGGCAACAGCCCTCCATCAGGAATAGAGGCCGAGAGCCTGAAGGGTGGAGAGATAAATGAGAGGAGGTTTCCAGCATCTGCAGTCCTTGTTTTTACCTCGCCCCTCCAGCCTGCCCCACTGTTCATTATGACAATGACTGATCCTCCAGGTCAATACCTTCTTCCCACTCTCTCCCATGTCCTTCAATCCATTTAGACCCAGTTGCTAGACCTAACTCCCTGGGTTTGGAAGGTGCTGCCTGAGGATCTTTGGTGAATCCTTCTGCAGTGAGTCTTGTAGCTGGTACACACTGCTGCTACTGAGCGTCGGGGGGTGGAGGGAGGGGGTGTGGTGCCAATCGAGCGGGGGCTGCTTTGTCCCTGGATGGTGTCGAGCTTCTCGAGTGTTGTTGGAGCTGCCCCCATCCAGGGGCAAGTGGGGAGTATTCCCTCACCCTCCTGATCTGTCGATGGTGGGACCAGCTTTTGGGGGAGTCAGGAGGGTGAGTTACTCGCTGCAGGATTCCCAGCCTCTGACCTGCTCTTGTAGCCGCTGTGTTTATGTGGGAGTACCAGTTCAGTTTCAATTGTATCACCCCCCCTTCCTCCCTCCAGGATGTTGAAAGCAAGGGAATTCAGTGATGGTAATACTTGAGCTGCCCCTACCCAGGACAACTGGGGAATATTCCTTCACACACCTGACCTGTGCCTTGTCAGTGGGGGGCAGGCGTTGGAAGATAGAAGTGGCTGAGGAGCCTGGGCGAATTTCCGCAGTGCATCTTGTAGATAGTACACACTGCTGCTGTTCAGTGTTGATCCGATCTCTGTCACATCCTTTGAGTCCTACCATTCCACATGCACTCCCTTGTCTTGTTAATCACTCCAAAAATGCGTTCCCAAAGCCCCCAACTTTAATATCACGGGGTTGGTACATTTTCCTGAAAGTGCTGTCAGTTTGTTTATTATGAGAATCAAAAGCTGAAAAGATTCTTTGCATTTTAAATCAAGGTGTGCAACTTTATTGACAAAATTCCAGTCATGTCAAAAGCTGCGATAATTCATTCTCATCTTGAAATGTCCTTTTACTCAAAAATGCGTTTAGTCATTGGCTGGCGCAGGACTTGGCTATAAAGGCATTGCGCGAGAGTACCGTGAGAGGGGAGCAGCAGCACTCTGTTCACACCCAGTGTCAATGTTGCCCGGGAAATTGATATTCTTGTGAAGGGTCCTGATGGTGGAAAGAGGAAGAGAGTCAATCAGGGGTGTCCGTTCCCAGCAGGATTTGTTCTCCGTATTTCGCACACAAGTTACGCGTTCAGCCCAAGACGTCAGGTATTTAGGTGTGTAAGAGCTGGAAGTAGCTGTAGGCCATTCAGCCCCTCGAACCTGCTCTCCCATTCAGTACGATCGGGGCTGATCTCATCGCAGCTTCTTCTCTACTAATTCAAAATCTGTCTAACTCCTCCTCAAGTTTATTCGGGATCCTGGCACACTCTCGGGAGGGGGAGGGACTTCCAAAGTTTGCAGAGAATGAATTCCTCCTCATTGCTATTTCAAATTTGCTGCCCCCGTGTTCTAAACTAATGACCTCTCGTGCTGAATTGCCCCCCTTCTCGGTTCCCCCACCATTCCTGGTAATGGCTTACCTCTTGAAACCTGCTCATGCGCGTGCACGCATGCACACACACGTGCACACACACACATACACACACTCACACACACGCGCACACGCACACACTCCCACACGTGCACACACCCACACTCCCACACGTGCACACACCCACACTCCCACACGCGCACACACCCACACTCCCACATGCGCGCACACACACACTCCCACACACACGCACCCACGCAACCAAACACGCACTCCCACATGCGTACTCACATTCACACACACACACCCACATGCACACACTTTCACACACACTCCCACACACACACACACACACACACACACACTCTCAAACACACACACTTTCACATACACATACACTCACACACACTCACACACACACGCACACACACACACACACAAAACACTTACTCTCTCACACACACATTCACACACAAAATACGCACTCTCTCACACACACACAACACACACACACATACAAACTAACATGCACACATACACATACACACAGATTCATATACGTGTACACACAGACACACCCCCCTGCTCATACACACTCACACACACATACTCACTCATTCACTCACACAAACATACTCACAATACACACCCACCCACTCAATCCCACACACTCACACACACAATACACACCCACCCACTCAATCCCACACACACACACACAATACACACCCACTCAAACACCTGCACACACAATATACACATACCCTCAAGCACACACACACACTTACACACACATTCACACACATCCCCACACACACACACACACACACACACACAAATATACACACACTCTTGCACTGATCAAGGAAACCCATTGGAAATTATGCTCACTGGTCCTAGCTGCTCCCATAAAGGGGGAGGTGATGGCCTAGTGATATGATAGTGGTATGATCACTGGTCGGTTAATCCAGAGAGCCAAGTCATGCGCTATGGCCTTGGGTTTGAGTCCCACCACAGCACTGTAATGGTGACCATGAACCATCTGGGTCACTCATGTCCACCCTTACCCAGCCTGGGCCTACACATGACTCCAGACCCACAGCGATGTGGCTGACTCTTAACTGCCCCTCTCTGGGCAATTAGGAATGGGCAATAAATGCTGGGCCCAGCCAGCGACCCCCTCACCCTGTAAGTTTAAGAAACTCTACCTTGCCAAATGCACTAACAATATCACTGGGGAAGGGATCCAGCAGGAATATTGCCCATCCCAAGGTGGGATTGGCTCTGCCAGTGTAGTCAGGCTGGATCATGGGCTGGGACACCAGCTGATCCATTGGAGGTCTTCTCCACAATGAGTCAGCATCTTCGGCAGGGTGGGGGGGAGGACCGATGAGTCAGCATCTTCAGTGGGGTGGGGGGGAAGGAGGCGATGAGTCAGCATCTTCGGCAGGGTGGGGGGGAAGGAGACGATGAGTCAGCATCTTCAGTAGGGTGGGGTGGGGAGGTGGGGTGGGGAATGGAGACGATGAGTCAGCATCTTCGGCAGGGTGGGGGGGAGGAGACGATGAGTCAGCATCTTCGGCAGGGTGAGGGGGGAGAGGAGCCGATGAGTCAGCATCTTCGGCAGGGTGAGGGGGGAGAGGAGCCGATGAGTCAGCGTCTTTGGCAGGGTGGGGGTGTGGAAGGAGCCAATGAGTCAGCATCTTCAGTAGGGTGGGGGAGGGGGAATGGAGACGATGAGTCAGCATCTTCGGCAGGGTGGGGGAGGAGGAAGGAGACGATGAGTCAGCGTCTTCGGCAGGGTGGGGGAGGAGGAGCCGATGAGTCAGCATCTTCGTCAGGGTGGGGGGGAAGGAGACGATGAGTCAGCATCTTTGTCAGGGTGGGGCGGGGGGGAGCGCGGAGGAGCGCGAGGTTGGGAGCAGAGACACGCCATCCAACAGGCCTGGGCAATGTCACCCCGGCTGCAGGTAAGGTGACTTTGCAGTCCCTGCCTGCACATTATGCAGACCTGCCAGCCTACATAATGGGACGCGGCTAACACATTAGCAATGTTAGATTAATCTCTGGCGTTTAATTAATCTTCTCGTGGACGAACGCCTGGAAAATGATTTAACTGTCAGCTCTCAACCATCATAAATATCGATCCTCCATTGGGTGGGGGTGGAATCTGTGGAGAGTAAAACTTTCCGCAAAGTGACGGGCCCCTTTGCATTATTTATTCCACCAACAGCTATTGCCCCCCCGTCCCTAATTGCCCCTTGATCTGAGTGGCTTCTTAAGATCACTACAGGGGACTGTGAGGAGCCAACTCTCTCGCGATGGGTCCCGGAGAAACTCCTAGGCTAGGCCATGGTTAGGGTGGTCGATATCCCACCTGGAATGGGGCAAGGAAATGGAGTTTTTAATCCTGATCGATGACAGTCGGTCATGGTCACACAGGAGATCGTAGTATTGTCTAATCGGCCTTCTCAGGGATTTTTATGACTCATCTGTGGAGCAGGAGGGACTTGAACTAGGCCCTCCCATTCCAAAGGTAGGGACACGGCCACCTGTGCCGCAAGAGTCCTCAGTTCCGGCTTTTATCAGTCACATTAAAATTCCACTGGCTGTCGTGAATTGATTTGGAAGCATTTTCCCGGAGGATTAATCTGGATCTCCAAGCTGCTAATCATAGTCAAGGAGCAGATGGCGGGTATTAATTGTCTCTGAGCGCTTATAAATAAAGATAGCGGCCTGTGGCGCGACGGTAGTACTCCTGTCTCCTGTCCAGGAGGCCCAGATTCGCATCTCACTGGCTCTGCTGTGACCCGTCTCTGAACAGTGTGGACAAACATACCTGCAGTTGAGCACTGGTCAACTGAGACATCAGAATGAGAGATGTGAGACTGAGCATGTCAATTAACTCGCTCCCCCTCAACAGTTTCCCCTGTCCTTATCGCTTCATGTGCTGGGACCCAGTTCGAGCCGAATTCCCCTGTTTCCTCTGCTGTACCTATTCATGAAATCCCATCATTTGACTAGCGATGAACTTCCCCAGTAGAGCTGGGGGGGGAGAAACATGTCTCGATCCCAATAAAGCGTGTAAAATGAATATTCTGACTGGCCAGTCAGGATGTTAAATGAGAATCACAGAGCCATACAAGCATGGAAACAGACCCTTCGGCCCAACCAGTCCATGCTGACCCATAATCCCAAACCCAACTAGTCCCACCTGCCTGCTCCTGGCCCATATCCCTCCAAATCCATGTCCTTATCCAAATGTCTTTTAAACGCTGTAACTATCCCCGCATCCACCACTTCCTCAGGAAGTCCATTCCACACCCTCTATGTAAAAAAATTGGCCCCTCGTTATCTTTTATAAATCTTTCCCCTCTCACCTTAAATGTACTCCCGGTCTTGAAATCCCCCACCCGAAGGAAAAGACCTCGTGATTTTATAAACCTCTATAAAGCCACCTCCTAAGCTCCAGGTAAAGAAGTCCCGGACGTCCTTATCATCCAAATCCTCCAGTCCCGGCAACATCCCGGTAAATCTTTTCTGAACCCTCTCCAGTTTAATAATATCCTTCCTGGAACAGAACTGACACAGGAGAGAGATCATTAACGCCCTGTATAGGCTCAACGTGACGTCTCCACACCCATAATCAATGGGTGAGTAATGAAGTTTACTAAACGCCTTCTTAAGTCACTGTCTATATGTGACGCAGACTTCAAAGAATTTTGCCCCGAACCCCTAGATCTCTGCGGATTGGTCTTCCGTTGGGAACCGATCCCATTGGAAATGCTGGCATGCATTCCCAGTTCTGTGACAGCGAAGGCTTGGAAGGGGAAGTGGAAACAGTTGTAAAATTAGCAGGACCCAGCACTCCTCCTGAAGCGAGCTCAGGTCCTCGGGGAATGCTCCATTTTTGTTTTGATGGTGTGAATGTAGGTTATTGATTCCTGGAGTCTGAGTTATCCCGACTGCTTGCAGCTGCTGTCTGTCCTCTGAATCATCCGCGATTGAGCGGGACATCATGCCCTCACCCCCACTGCAGAGGGGAGAACGGGCAATGGAACAGCCACCAAAGAGCTACCTGAGGACCACCAAGGGGTCACAAGTCTATGCAGGGGAGGTCTGACCACTCATTGTGCAGGTACTCAGGAAGGAGGGAGGGGTCACGGAGGTAAACAACACAGAAACAGGCCCTTCGGCCCAACTCATCCATGCTGACCAGTTTTCCTAAACTACTCTAGTGCCATTTGCCTGTGTTTGGCCTATATCCGTCCAAATTTTCCCATTCCTTGGCAGACAGACAAAAGCTATTTTGGTTATTTTGGCTAGTGCTGTTATTATTCTAGCTATTATATTCTTTTATTTTATTTAGTGTTATCTTGGCTTACTCCCAGGGTAGGGGAGTCTAAAACCAGAAGGCACAGGTTTAAGGTTTGAGAGCGGGGAGATACAGAATGGTCCAAAGAGGCAGTTTTTTTTTCACACAGAGGGTGGTGAGTGTCTGGAAAGGGACCCCCACCCCAAAGGGGGAGTGGTGGAGGTGAGTACGGTTTTTGTCGTTCGGGCAGGTACATGGATGGGACAGGAATGGAAGGACACAGAGGCAAATGGGAGCAGGTTGTTTGTGAAAATGGGGCAGCACGGACACATTGGGCCGAAGGGCCTGTTTTCGATGGCTGTAGGGCCTCTGCGACTCTATCACGTACCTGTCCAGATGCCTTTCAAATGTCTTCATTATACCAGCCCCCATCACTTCCTCTGGCCGCTCATTCCTCTGCGTGAAAAAGTTGCCCCTTGTCAATTTTTGTCCTGTCTAGGTTTGGAATTCCCCCCACCCTGGGGAACAGACCTCGGCTATCTGCCTTATCTCCGGCCCTCGTGATTTTGCATTACTCCATAAGGTCACCCCTCAACCTTCTACACTGCAGGAAAAGAACCCACTGTCTTAGTGAGTTTTGAGATGATTTGTAGCTCAGGTTGAGGTCCTGGACGTAGGTTTGCTCACTGAAACATTTTCAGATGTTTCGTCACCGTACTAGGTAACATAGTCAGTGAGCCTCCAGATGAAGCACTGGTGGTGTAGCCCGCTTTCTATTTCTTTGTGCGAGTTTCCTTGGGCTTGTGATGTTATTTCCTGTGGTGACATAATTCCCTGCGGTGATGTCATTTCCGGTTCCTTTTCTCCGGAGCTGGTAAATGGGATCCACGTCAATCTGTTTGTTGATAGAGTTCCGGTTGGGATGCCATGCTTCTAGGAATTCTCGTGCGTGTCTCTGTTTGGCTTGTCCTAGGATGAATGTGTTGTCCCAGACGAAGTGGTGTCCTTCCTCATCCGTACATAAGGATACTAATGAGAGAGGGTCATGTCGTTTTGTGGCTAGTTGAGAACAAGTTGGTGTCTGCGTGGAGTTTCCTCCGGGTGCTCCGGTTTCCTCCCACATTCCAAAGATAGAACATAGAACATAGAACATAGAACAATACAGCACAGAACAGGCCCTTCGGCCCACGATGTTGTGCCAAACATCAATCCTAGATTAAGCACCCATCCATGTACCTATCCAATTGCCGCTTAAAGGTCGCCAATGATTCTGACTCTACCACTCCCATGGGCAGCGCATTCCATGCCCCCACCACTCTCTGGGTAAAGAACCCACCCCTGACATCTCCCCTATACCTTCCACCCTTCACCTTAAATTTATGTCCCCTTGTAACACTCTGTTGTACCCGGGGAAAAAGTCTCTGACTGTCTACTCTATCTATTCCTCTGATCATCTTATAAACCTCTATCAAGTCACCCCTCATCCTTCGCCGTTCCAACGAGAAAAGGCCAAGAACTCTCAACCTATCCTCGTACGACCTATTCTCCATTCCAGGCAACATCCTGGTAAATTTCCTCTGCACCCTCTCCAAAGCTTCCACATCTTTCCTAAAGTGAGGCGACCAGAACTGCACACAGTACTCCAAATGTGGCCTTACCAAAGTCCTGTACAGCTGCAACATCACCTCACGACTCTTGAATTCAATCCCTCTGCTAATGAACGCTAATACACCATAGGCCTTCTTACAAGCTCTATCCACCTGAGTGGCAACTTTCAAAGATCTATGTACATAGACCCCAAGATCCCTCTGTTCCTCCACCTGACTAAGAACCCTACCATTAACCCTGTATTCCGCATTCTTATTTGTTCTTCCAAGATGTTGCATGTTAGGTGAATTGGCCGTGCTAAATTGCCCGCAGTACTCAGTGCATTAGTCAGGGGTAAACGTAGGGGACTGGGTGGGTTACTCTTTGGAGGGTCGGTGTGGACTTGTTGGGCTGAAGGGCCTGTTTCCACACTGTCGGGAATCTAATCTAAAAATCTTTTCCCCTGCTCTTTCCAGTTTAAGAACACCCATCCTACAGCGGGGTGCTCAGAATTGCATGCAATACTCCCATTGCAAATGTCCTGTACAGACGGAACATGACCTCCCAGCTCCTCTACTCAATGCACTGACCAATAAAGGCAAGCATACCAAATGCCTTCTTGACTGTCCTGTCTACCGATGACACTGCTTTCAAGGAATAGGGTACCTCCTTCCCTGAGGCAGTTCAGTCCTCCAAGACTAGCTCACCCTTTGATGACAAATCCACATTGACGCCCCCGTTCACTCGCTTTTGCCCCTAGTTCCTCCCGGCTTGTTATCGGCGAAAACATACTGATTGAAAGTTGACAACGAGACGGCGTCGCGTTCCAGGGGAGGGGGGAGGGACGGGCAAACGCTGAAGCTTCACTCCCAACCTCCGCGCATCCAAAGTGAGCCCTCACCTTCTGGGGAGGTTGGGGGAGGGCGTGGAGGGAGATCGACCAGAGGGGGGGGGGTGAGGGATTTTCGCCACCAGGTCAAGGGTCAGGGAAGCTGGGGGGTCCATTTCCTCGGGACGAAGGAGACGGAAGGTCGGGTCACCGTGTGGTGACGGGTTTGGGTCAGAGAAGCCGGGATTCGAAGCGATGAATGATTTCGAAAGAAAATTAGTGGGGGTCGTCTTAAGAACGGGATTGATTTCTCAATGCTACAGAGAACGAGTCTAGACTCAATAGACCTGGTGGAACCTGTGACAGAGATAGACCTGTAAAAGACCTGTCTCTGACTCTTGGAGGAGCTGGTTTTGGACTGGGGTGGACCAAGTTAAAAATCACTTGACACCACATGGTAGTTCAACACATTTATGTGGGACTATAATGTGGTGTCATGTGATTTGTAACGTTTTCGACTCTCGACTGTCCAGTAACCAGTATCCTTCTTTTTCTACTCTCTCAGTTTCTCCTTAACACCGTACAAATTACATCAAATGGTGCCCCCCACTGTCTTAAATCCCCATGAAGGAAACCTAAGGATCAAGCCTTGGAATCTCTCCCACTGAAATCTCTTTCAACTCACTCTTAGAACAGCACTGTCCGAACTTGCCATCTCTATATTGTGTTGGGGTTGTACAGGACATTGGTGAGGCCTCGTCTGGAGTGCTGTCTCGTTCTGGCCGCCCTGTTACAGGAAGGATATTCCTTCCGTGGGCGGCACGGTGGCACAGTGGGTTAGCACTGCTGCCTCACAGCGCCAGAGACCCGGGTTCAATTCCCGCCTCAGGCGACTGTCTGTGTGGAGTTTGCACGTTCTCCCCGTGTCTGCGTGGGTTTCCTCCGGGTGCTCCGGTTTCCTCCCACAGTCCAAAGATGTGCAGGTTAGGTGAATTGGTCATGCTAAATTGCCCGTAGTGTTAGGTGAAGGGGTAAATGTAGGGGAATGGGTCTGGACGGTTTGCTCTTTGGAGGGTCGGTGTGGACTTGTTGGGCCGAAGGGCCTGTTTCCACACTAAGTAATCTAATCTAAACGATTAAAAGATTGACCAGAATCCCCGGAGCGCAGTGGAGGTCGGGACGTTCAAGGCAGAGATTGATAAATTCTTGATAGAGTCATAGAGATGTACAGCACGGAAACAGACCCTTCGGTCCAACCCGTCCAGATATCCCAACCCAATCTAGTCCCACCTGCCAGCACCCGGCCCATATCCCTCCAAACCCTTCCTATTCATATACCCATCCAGATGCCTCTTAAATGCTGTCATTATACCAGCCTCCACCACATTCTCTGACGGTAGATGTTGAAAAGCACTGTAACTGCATCAACAAGGGAGAGAGAGAGAGAGAGAGAGAGAGAGAGAGAGAGAGAAGGAAGAGAGACAGAAAGAGAGACAGAGAGACGGAGAGAGAAAGGAAGAGAGAGAGAGAAAGAGAGACAGAAAGAGGGAGAGAGAGAAAGGAAGAGGGAGAGAGAAAGAGACAGAGAGAGAAACAGAGAGACAGAGAGACAGAGGGAGAGTGACAGAGAGAGAGGGAAAGAGACAGAGAGACAGGGAGAGAGAGACAGAAAGTGAGAGAGAGAGAGAGAAAGGGAAAGGGTTCCTGGGGTGGGGAGACAAGTCGGGGTTGAAATCAGTGCAGCTTCTATCCCCCTCACCCTGCCAAACCCCCAGACTGAGAGTGTGTGACCGTGGGTCACGTGACCTTGCCAGGTTTCACCGTGAAGCCCCATGCAGTCAATCAGCCAACCAACGCTCGCTCCCTTGACTATTACTCTGCTGTGAGTGTCACTGGCCAAGTCTGTTGAACCCCCACCGCCCCCCCCCCATCCCTAATTGCACCTTTATACCAGACGCCTCTCTCGGTCCACTCTGTCAGGGCCATTAAGAGACCATTGGCGCGGGGGTGGGGGAGGGGGGGCTGGAGTCACGTGGAGACCCAGGCCGGACAAGGTGGGCAGAATTTGCCCTCCCCATCCCACCCGGCCGAAGGGGCAGTGGGCGAGCGGGGTGGGCAAGTTTTCCAGGGGCCGTTGTGAAGGCGCGGTGTGTTGGTCACCCACTGTCACCTCTCCTGTACCCCTGTCGCACCCGCAAGGCCCGAAATATTCCGGGGTGGGAAGGAAAAGGCAGCGATAGCAGGAATCCGCCGGGGACAGGGAAGTTAATGGGGGTGTGCCACCTGTCAGTTGAGTGAGCTACGCCCGCTCTGCACCTCATAATCCAACCTCAAGGCAGCCTTCCACACACAGAGAGAGAGACCTACGAAAACCCTGTGTTCAAGGGACCCCCCCAAGACAGAGCCAAGTGTGTCATGGTCCCTCTGAATGTAATCACCTCATTTCAACAGCACAGAGTGGTTTTCACTGCCCTTTGATAATTCATCCATCTTCCACATTGTGATTCTCGCAGACGGGAATGGGAAAAAAAAAATCAAATGGTACTTTGGCCTGAAGAAACCAATATTTCAACATTAAGTAAATATTCCTGATCTGTGGATAACATATTGAAGCAGGCAGGGCTATTTGCAAAAAGCTAGCTCTCTACTTGTTCAGTCAGATTTCAAACCAATTGGTTCAGCAAATTAATAGCGTAGTTTTCGACAATGAATTATTCACTGAAAGGATACGAGCCGTCCCACTAATTCTCACCTTCTTGCTGCTTCCAATTTTTCAATGATTTTCCCTCCTTCCCAGCATCAAGAGCCCAGGGTTGGTGGTTCATAAATAAATCGCAGGTTTCCCTCGAAGCTGGGAGTGGGGAACGGGACCCTTTTCTCTGAGAGGGTCGTAGGATCGTACTGAGTAGGAGCAGCAGCAGGCCATTCAGCCCCTCGGGCCTGTTCCGCCATTTAATATAGAGCACGGAAACAGACCCCCTCCGTCCAACCAATCCGTGCCGACTACAATCCCAAACCAATACGGGGATAAGAAACGTATCAGGGTAAAAACAAGGGCTGCAGATGCTGGAAACCAGAGCCTAGATCAGAGTGGTGCTGGAAAAGCACAGCAGGTCAGGCAGCATCCGAGGAGCAGGAAAATCGACGTCTCAGGCAAAAGCCCTTCATCTCTCCACCCTGCAGGCACTCTGCCTCTATTCCTGATGAAGGGCTTTTGCCCGAAACGTCGATTTTTCCTGCTCCTCGGATGCTGCCTGACCTGCTGTGCTTTTCCAGCACCACTCTGATCTAGACCCATGAGAAACATATCAGCTACGATCAGCTGTCAGGACGTAATCTCATATGGCTTCGAGATGGTCATGGGTTTGGAAGATGAGAAGCCTTGGTGAGTCGGAGAGCCATCGAGTCATCCAGCACGGAAACAGGCCCTTCGGCCCAACCAGTCCGTACTGACCCATATTCCCAAACTAAACTAGTCCCACCTGCCTGCTCCTGGCCCATATCCCTCCAAACCCTTTCCTATTCATGTCCTTATCCAAATGTCTTTTAAATGTAACTGCACCCACAATCCACCACTTCCTCAGGAAGGCCATTCCACCCTCTGTGTAAAAACGTTGCCCCTCATGTCCCTTTTCAATCTCTCTCCCCTCACCTGTGCCCCCTAGTCTTAAAATGCCCCATCCTAGGGAAAAGACACCTGCCATTCACCTTATCCATGCCCCTCATAATGTTATAAGCCTCTATAAGGTCACCCCTCAGCCACCTACGCTCCAGGGACACAAGTCCCGGCCTATCCAGCCTCTTCTTATAACCCAACCCTTCCATACCCGGGAACATCCTGGTAAATCTCTTCTGAACCCTCTCCAGTTTAATAATCTCCTTCCTGTAACAGGGCGACCAGAACTGGACACAGTGATCCAGACGAGGCCTCACCAATGTCCTGTACAACCCCAACATGACGTCCCAACTCCCATACTCTGAGCAATGAAGGCAAGCGTGCTAAACGTCTTCCTAACCACCCTATGAGGTAAATGTCAAAGAATAATGGACCTGAAACCCTAGGTCTCTCTCTGTTCTACAGCATTCCCCAAGGCCCTGCTTTTAACTGTTAAAGTCCTGTCCTTGTGAGTTTCACCAAAATGTAATCCCCATAATGGCTGATCTGTGATCCATTCTTTATCCATGCCTTGTAAGTCTTTCTCCTCTGGAATATTTTTAAGCTGGAGGGAAGATGGATTTCAGACACACAAGAGAGCCATAGATTGACAGGAAAGTCGAACTGAGGTCATAACAATCTCATTGAGAGGTAGGAGCAGGTTTGAGGGGCTGAACGGCCTCATGCTGTTCCTAATTTGACATGACGTTTTTTTCACGGGATGTGGTCATTGGCGGATGGGCCTGGTGTTTGTTGCCCCACCCCTAACTGGGGTAGTTAAGAGTCAACAAATTTAGCACGGCCAATCCACCTTAACTTGCACATCCCTGGGCACTATGGGACAATTTAGCACGGCCAATCCACCTTAACCTGCACATCCCTGGGCACTATGGGACAATTTAGCATGGCCAATCCACCATAACCTGCACATCCCTGGGCACTATGGGACAATTTAGCACGGCCAATCCACCTTAACCTGCACATCCCTGGGCACTATGGGACAATTTAGCACGGCCAATCCACCCTAACCTGCACATCCCTGGACACTATGGGACAATTTAGCACGGCCAATCCACCTTAACCTGCACATCCCTGGGCACTATGGGACAATTTAGCACGGCCAATCCACCCTAACCTGCACATCCCTGGGCACTATGGGACAATTTAGCACGGCCAATCCACCCTTACCTGCACATCCCTGGGCACTATGGGACAATTTAGCACGGCCAATCCACCCTAACCTGCACATCCCTGGGCACTATGGGACAATTTAGCACGGCCAATCCAACCTAACCTACACATCCCTGGGCACTATGGGACAATTTAGCACGGCCAATCCACCCTAACCTGCACATCCCTGGCCACTATGGGACAATTTAGCACGGCCAATCCACCCTAACCTGCACATCTCTGGGCACTATGGGACAATTTAGCACGGCCAATCCACCCTAACCTGCACATCCCTGGACACTATGGGACAATATAGCACGGCCAATCCACCCTAACCTGCACATCCCTGGACACTATGGGACAATTTAGCACGGCCAATCCACCCTAACCTGCACATCCCTGGGCACTATGGGACAATTTAGCACGGCCAATCCACCCTAACCTACACATCCCTGGGCACTATGGGACAATTTAGCACGGCCAATCCACCCTAACCTGCACATCCCTGGCCACTATGGGACAATTTAGCACGGCCAATCCACCCTAACCTGCACATCCCTGGCCACTATGGGACAATTTAGCACGGCCAATCCACCCTAACCTGCACATCCCTGGGCACTATGGGACAATTTAGCACGGCCAATCCACCCTAACCTGCACATCCCAGGGCACTATGGGACAATTTAGCACAGCCTATCCACCCTAACCTGCACATCCCTGGGCACTATGGGACAATTTAGCATGGCCAACCCACATTAACCTGCACATCCCTGGGCACTATGGGACAATTTAGCACGGCCAATCCACCCTAACCTGCACATCCCTGGACACTATGGGACAATATAGCACGGCCAATCCACCCTAACCTGCACATCCCTGGGCTCTATGGGACAATTTAGCACGGCCAATCCACCCGAACCTGCACATCCCAGGACACTATGGGACAATATAGCATGGCCAATCCACCCTAACCTGCATATCCCTGGGCACTATGGGACAATTTCGCACGGCCAATCCACTCTAACCTGCACATCCCTGGGCACTATGGGACAATTTAGCACGGCCAATCCACCCTAACCTGCACATCCCAGGACACTATGGGACAATTTAGCACGGCCAATCCACCCTAACCTGCACATCCCTGGGCACTATGGGACAATTTAGCATGGCCAATCCACCCTAACCTGCACATCCCTGGGCACTATGGGACAATTTAGCACGGCCAATCAACCCTAACCTGCACATCTTTGGACTGTGGTTGTATACAAAGGGTAACAGTGGGCACCATCTACAAAATGCATTCTGGCTGTTCACCAGGACAACATCTTCCAAACCCATGCCCACTCCCATCCAGAAGGACAAAGGCAGCAGATACATGGGAACACCAATCTCCTGCAAGTTCCCCTCCGAGCCACTCCCCATCCTGACTTGGGAATATATCAGCCATTCCTTCAGGGTTGCTGGATCAGAATCCTGGAACTCCCTCCCCCAGGGCATTGTGGGTCTACCTAGTCCCAAGAACTGGAGCGACCGATAATGCAGTTCATTACCACCTTCTCAAGGGGACAGTTAGGGACGGGGTTAAATAGCTGGGATTGCTATATATAAATAATGCTGGGAGCTGAAAGACTAGGGGGTTATGATTCCAGGGATGGTGGGACTGACACACGAGGAGGGGTTGCCTTGGTTAGGAGGGTTTTCACTGGAGCTCAGAGGAGGGAGGGGAGAACTCACAAAGACGTATCGAATTGTAACAGGACTGGACAGGGCATGTGCGAGGGGGGACATTCCCGATGGTGGGTGCGTCCAGAACCAGGGGGGAGGGGGTCACAGTCTGGGGATTCGGGGTGGACCACTGAGGACGGAGATGAGGAAGTGGGATTCATTCCCACAGGAAGGAGCTGATCCCGAAACATCGGATGTATTCAGGAGGTGGCTGGATATAGCACTTGGGACGCATGGGGCGAAAGCAGGATGAGGCTGTTGGGTTGGACGGTCAGCCATGATGGTGATGAATGGCGGAGCAGGCTCGAAGGGCCGAATGGCCTTCTCCCGCTCCTATCTTCTGTGTTCCTATGTTTCTATGACCGTTGTAAGGAACTGGCTTTGAGTGTTGACTTCCATCTCTGCTCAGCCCCGTCTCACCAACACCACCCACTTGCATTTATATAGCTCCTTTAATATTGCAAAACAAACGAGGTTTGAGTTCATGTATTTGTTGACGGGATAAGGGTGTCACTGGCTCGGCCCAGCATTTATTGCCCGTTCCTAATTGCCCAGAGGGGCAGTTAAGCACCTACCCCATCGTTGTGGGGCCTGGACCCCCATGTCGGCTCTGACCAGGTACGGATGGCAGTTTCCTTTCCCGAAAGGACATTAATGAACCAGGCGGGGGGTTTTCCAGTAGTTGCCTCCTGGTCATGATTAGACTCCGCATTCCAGACATTTCTCCAAATTTGACCATCTTGCCATGGCAGGGTTTAAACCTGGGACGTTCCCAGGGTGTCAGGATAGGTGCAGTCAGGCGATAATCCCACCAGCTCACACGCCCGCCTCCTCTGCCACAAAGGCAGACCATTGAGAGGTTTGATTGGCTGATGGGGAGACGTTGAGTGGGATGGAACGGGTTGAAGGACTTGTCCTGGAACATTCTGAGTGGGACAGGATGTTTTAATCATTCATTTCTGTGACTTGGGCTGCCCAGCACTTTTAGCCCATCCCTATTTGCTCTTGAGAACATAGAACATTCCAGCGCAGCACAGGGCCTCGCTGTTGCGCTGACCTGTGAACTAATCTAAGCCCATCCCCCTACAGTATCCCATCGTCGTCCATGTGCTTATCCAAGGACTGTTAAAATACTGCTAATGCGGCTGAGTTGACTACATTAGCGGGTAGGGTGTTCCACGCCCTTACCACTCTCTGAGTAAAGAACCTGCCTCTGACATCTGTCTTAAATCGATCACCCCTCAGTTTGTAGTTACGCCCCCTCATACACGCTGACATCATCATCGTAGGAAAACGACTCTCACTGTCTACCCTATCTAATCCTCTGATCATCTTATATGTCTCTATTAAATCCCCCCTTAGCCCTCTTCTCTCCAATGAGAACAGACCCAAGTCTCTCAGCCTTTCCTCATAAGACCTTCCCTCCGGACCGGGCAACATCCTGGTAAATCTCCAGGAGGTTAGGGGTGAGCTGCCATCTTGAATCGCTCCAGTCCACTTGACCCATAATGCTGTTAGGGAGGGAATTCCAGGATTTGGATCCAACGACCGTGAAGGAATGGCGGTATATTTCCAAGTCGGGGTGGTGAATGTGTCGGAAGGGAACTTATGGGGGGTGGTGGGGGGGGTTAGGATGGTGTTTCCAAGTACCTGCTGCCCCTTGTCCTTCTAAGTGGAAGTGGTGGTGGGTTTGGAAGGTGCTGCCTGAGGATCTTTCTCTTCAGTGCATCTTGTAGATGGTACACACCGCTGCTACTGAGGGTCAGGAGGATGGGGGTGGAGGGATTGAATGTTTGTAGACGTGGAGCCCAAGTTTGAAAGAGTAAAACGCATTGTGCAACACTCTAAGAAGGGTAGTTGCTGAGAATCTGGGAGTTAGACAGTTACAAATCAGGTTAAGGAGTTCAATCAGAGCCAGAGAGAAACATCTTTGCTCAGAAGTTGATGGTTCTGAGGAATTCTCTTCCCCCAAGAGCTCTGAGCGCCTCAGTCCATGAATATATTCAAGACCCAAGCTCGATAAACCTGTGTACATCTCCACACGGATCAAAGACTCGCGTAAGGGAATGGAGTCAAGGTCAAAAAAGAAACATTGATCCTGATGACTGACAGAGTGGGTTCAAGGAGCCGAGTGAAGGAATGAAGCTCGCTCCTGTTCGTACGGTACATGTGGCTCCCATCAACCTCTCGCTCCCCTTTGGCCTCCCTCCCCCAACCACCTCCATTCTGTCAATCTGTTTCTGCCTAGGCTATCAAACGATGGCGCGCACCTCCTCAAAACCTGAGTCTGCTCCCTCAGGCCGGGTACCTGCTCATTAACGCCCCGACCTCATTAGCCCGACGCTCGCCAGCCTGAACTCTGACCCCGGCCGGCACTCCTGATTTCCCCCCAGAAAGACGTTAGCTAGCAGAGAAGTGTGGGGGGGGGGGCCATCTCGTAATGGAGTGCGTCTTTTGGAAGAGCAGGTAAATGCTGAGCTGGGCTGCAGGAACAGTTAGAAACTGGAGCTAATGAGGAAGCAGTGATGCTACTGCCTCCAGCCAATCGAACGTAAAGGCTTCAGCTGACAAGCCGGGCTCCAGATGAATCCGCTGACCCAGAGTCGGGAGAGACCAATTAAGAACCTGGCTGATGGAAACTGGGGCTAGAGGAGGCCGCGCTGTGCAGGTGAGGTATTTGAGGGGTGGATAATTGGACGGCCCCATTGCCAAAGCAGAGTGTCTCAGTGGGTTAACGCAGCTGCCTCACAGTGCTAGGGACCTCGCTCCCCTGTCTGCGTGGAGTTCACACGTTCTCCCTATGTCTGCGTGGAGTTTGCATGTTCTCCCTATGTCTGCGTGGAGTTTGCATGTTCTCCCTATGTCTGTGTGGAGTTTCCTTCCACAGTCCAAAATGTGTGCAGGTTAGGGTGGATCGGCCGTGCTAAATTGCCCCATAGCGTGCAGGTTAGGGTGGATCGGCCGTGCTAAATTGCCCTGTAGTGTGCAGGTTAGGGTGGACCGGCCGTGCTAAATTGCCCTGTAGTGTGCAGGTTAGGGTGGATCGGCCGTGCTAAATTGCCCTGTAGGGTGCAGGTTAGGGTGGATCGGCCGTGCTATAATTGCCCCATAACGTGTAGGTTAGGGTGGATCGGCTGTGCTAAATTGCCCTGTAGTGTGCAGGTTAGGGTGGACCGGCCGTGCTAAATTGCCCTGTAGTGTGCAGGTTAGGGTGGATCGGCCGTGCTAAATTGCCCTGTAGGGTGCAGGTTAGGGTGGATCGGCCGTGCTATAATTGCCCCATAACGTGCAGGTTAGGGTGGATCGGCCCTCCTAAACTTAGATTAGATTAGGTTAGATTAGATTACTTACAGTGTGGAAACAGGCTCTTCGGCCCAACAAGTCCACACCGACCCGTCGAAGCGCAACCCACCCATACCCCTACATTTACCCCTTACCTAACACTACGGGCAGTTTAGCATGGCCAATTCACCTGACCTGCACATCTTTGGACTGTGGGAGGAAACCGGAGCACTCGGAGGAAACCCACGCAGACACGGGGAGAATGTGCAAACTCCACACAGTCAGTCGCCTGAGTCGGGAATCGAACCCAGGTCCCTGGCGCTGTGAGGGAGCAGTGCTAACCACTGTGCCACCGTGCCGCCCGTAGCGTGCAGGTTAGGGTGGATCGGCCGTGCTATAATTGCCCTGTAGTGAGCAGGTTCGGGTGGATTGGCCAAGATAACTCTGGGGTTACGAGCGCAGGATGAATCTGAGTGGGACGCTCTTCAGTGCAGACTCGACGGGCCGAGTGGCCTCTATCTTTGCAGTGTTGTGATTCTACGAAAAAGTGGGAACCCCAACTGCTGTCAGGCAGCTCCCTGACCAGCTAAAATCTGGGGTGATCTTGATTGCTTTCCTGTATAGAAATCTCAGACTTGGATGCATCCAGCGTGAGGATATGCCCAGTGGTGTCTCAAATCCCATAGATTCCAAATGTGTTTCCTTGAGTCTTCACACTGACTGACACTGGGAAACTCCCCTTCAGCCCCACCAGAACCATAGGAAATAGTCTCCCAGTGTTGTACCTTTGCACCAATTCCTCTGGCAGTTAGTGAACGTGCCTCCCAGGCTACTGCAAACAATATGGAGGTATGGCATTGAGGGTGAGTTAGAGGTTTGGATTAGGAATTGGCTGGCTGGAAGAAGACAGAGGGTAGTACTTGATGGTAAAGGTTCATCTTGGATTGCAGTTACTAGTGGTGTTCTGCGAGGATCTATTTAGGACCATTTTTATAAATGACCTGGAGGAGGGGCTAGACGGTTGGGTGAGCAAGTTTGCGGATGATACGAAAGTCGGTGGAGTTGTTGACAGTGAGGAAGGATGTGGCAGGTTACAGCGGGATATAGATAAGCTGCAGAGCTGGGCAGAAAGGTGGCAAATGGAGTTCAATGCAGGTAAGTGTGAGGTGATTCACTTTGGTAAGAGTAACAAGAAGATGGGGTACTGGGCTAATGGTCGGATACTTGGTAGTGTGGATGAGCAGAGGGATCCTGGTGTCCATGTACACAGATCTCTGAAAGTTGCCACCCAGGTAAATAGTGCTATGAAGAAGGCATATGGCATACTGGCTTTTATTGGTAGAGGAATTGAGTTCTGGAGTCCTGAGGTCATGTTGCAGTTGTATAAGACTCTGGTGCAGCCGCATCTGGAGTATTGTGTGCAGTTTTGGTCGTCATACTATAGGAAGGATGTGGAGGCATTGGAACGGGTGCAGAGGAGGTTTACCAGGATGTTGCCTGGCATGGTAGGAAAATCTTATGAGGAAAGGCTGAGGCACATGGGGCTGTTCTCAATGGAGAAAAGAAGGTTTAGGGGGTGATTAGATAGAGGTGTACAAGATGATTAGGGGTTTAGATATGGTTGACCATGAGAACCTTTTTCCACGTATGGAGTCAGCTATTACGAGGGGGCATAGCTTTAAATTAAGGGGAGGTAGGTATAGGACAGACGTTGGGGTAGATTCTTTACTCAGCGAGTCGTGAGTTCATGGAATGCCCTGCCAGTAGCAGTGGTGGACTCTCCCTCTTTATGGGCATTTAAACGGGCATTGGATAGGCATATGGAGGATAGTGGGCTAGTGTAGGTTAGGTGGGCTTGGATCGGCGCAACATCGAGGGCCGAAGGGCCTGTACTGCGCTGTATTTTTCTATGTTCTATGTTCTATCCCTGCCCTCCCCTGCTTTCTTGCATAGCCCTGCAGCTGCATTCCAACCAGACCAGGTCTCCTTCTTGGTTAAAAGAAATTAACTACAGATTCGGGGTGGCCCTGGGTATCACTGGCCTGACGTAGAGCTTTGTGACTGGGATATGAAACCAATCTGCTTCGGTTCGGGAACAGAATCCAGTTTCCCATCTCCCCCTCTGGTTTGGCTGTAGCTTTCAAAATGATTCAGTCGCCAGTCATAGGGAACAGCCTTGAAAATGATTTACTCCCAACTGTGTAACTCATTAACTTTACAACTGCTGAGCTGGATCCTGGGAGAATGCGGTTACATTCATTCAGCCACCAGCCCCTGCTCTTCTCTCTCAAAGACAGTGGCTGCTCTCCAGCATTTCATCGAAATGGCCAATCCATATGTTTTGATAGATCGGATGTGAGCACAAAGACCATCGAGAAAGAGCGCTAAGATAATATTCTGGGCGTCAAACACAGGGAAACGGTAAAGGAGGAATAATGGGTGCAGTAGGATTTAGTTTGAAGATAATTTTTTAATGCAGAGCATTATTAGCATGGAGTATGTTTACCAGAATGAAACCCACTTGTCAAAGATTGAATTACAAAGCAGATTGTACAAGATAGGGTTGCAAATCCTGGAATCTAGATGGTAAAGATGGGTTTATTCATTCCTTCAATTAATGTGGCCATCACTGGTTTGACCATCAGTTATTCCCCATCCTGATTATCCCTTGAAAAGGCAGTGATGAGTTGTACTCTTGAAGCACTGTTAGTGCAGAGACATCCAGAGTGCAACTAAAGATTGGACTTCCACAATTTTAACCCAACAACGCTGAAGGAATGGTGATATATTTCCAAGGAGGGAGTTTGGAAGGTGGTGTTGATGAACGACTATCAGAAGGAACTGATAAAACATAGAGAAAGAATCAATTTCAGGAAGTTGGCGAATCTGTTTCATAGTTTAAAAATTAGAACCAGAAATCTCAGACGTAAAACCAAAAGGAAGTAACAATTGTGACTCATTTCTAAGGTTGGCAGCTTTCTGTTAACTGAAGGTGTTCAGGAATGTGTGGCAATCAAGGATATTTTAGTTAGGTCACTCATTAACCATGTTCTTGTAGGACATGGGAATATGGACTTAATGGCCTCATCCTGTTCCTATGGCTACACACTGCTATTAAATGTAGTGCTTGTGATGGAGTCTATGGATTTTTTTGACTTTACATCAAGGTGAAGAATATTGTTCATAAGGACTGTAATGTTCCCACATTTTATTATAGTCAAACACTCACCATGTAGCCAGGTATCTCAGGTCTAACCCTAAACTTTCATTCTCCCCTTTTGAAATAGTTGGTTCACTAGGAATTTCATAGAATTACAGTGTTTGTTACCAGTACAATAGAAACCTTGTTTTACCAATGACAAGTTTGTGCAACAGTGCTTTGCTGTAGACTCAATTATTTTACTGTGGGTCTGGAGTCACATCTTAGCCAGGCCAGGTAAGGATGGCAGTTTCCTTCTCTTAAAAGAGGCATCAATCATGAGATTTTGCCACATTAAGCAGCGTGATCATGATTAGATTGCCAATTCCACCATCTGCCATCATGGGATTGGATTTATAATATCATCTAGAATATTATCTAGG
Source organism: Hemiscyllium ocellatum (assembly GCF_020745735.1). Classification (NCBI taxonomy): domain Eukaryota; kingdom Metazoa; phylum Chordata; class Chondrichthyes; order Orectolobiformes; family Hemiscylliidae; genus Hemiscyllium; species Hemiscyllium ocellatum. Next base: position 8,159,064 of record NC_083446.1, read on the forward strand.
TCTATGAATTGATAATAGATATAGCTTGTAGATAGTGCCACAAACTTATCACTTCCCCATATGGAGTTCTGGCCTGTTCAATATGAAGATGGTGTAGAATTCCCAAGACACTGGCCCCTTCAGCACCATCAGAGTGAAGGCTTCCCGTAGTTTAAATCTTTCAGCACCATCCCAGTGGAGACCTCCCGTGGATCAAACCTTTCAGCACCATCCCAGCCGAGAGCTCCCGAGTTTCAATCCGTTCAGCACCCACATAGCGGACAGCTCCCAACGCGCCACACTCTCCCTATGGAGACGTTCCCCAGAGACAAACATTTCAGCTCCATCTCCAGGGGACAGCTCCTGGGAACTCGCCCCTTCAGCACTTCCCCTGTACAGAGCTCCCCAGAGCAACACCTTTCAGCATTATCTCCAAGGGACAGCTCCTGGGAACTCGCCCCTTCAGCACTTCCCCTGTACAGAGCTCCCCAGAGCAACACCTTTCAGCATTATCTCCAGGGGACAGCTCCTGGGAACTCGCCCCTTCAGCACTTCCCCTGTACAGAGCTCCCCAGAGCAACACCTTTCAGCATTATCTCCAAGGGACAGCTCCTGGGACCGCGCCCCTTCAGCACTTCCCCTGTACAGAGCTCCCCAGATCAACACATTTCAGCATTATCTCCAGCGGACAGCTCCTGGGAACGCGCCCCTTCAGCACTTCCCCTGTACAGAGCTCCCCAGAGCAACACCTTTCAGCATTATCTCCAAGGGACAGCTCCTGGGAACTCGCCCCTTCAGCACTTCCCCTGTACAGAGCTCCCCAGATCAACACCTTTCAGCTCCATCTCCAAGGGACAGCTCCTGGGAACTCGCCTGTTCAGCATCTTCCCTGTGGAGAGCTCCCCAGACCAGAACCTTGTTCAGCACCATCTCTAGCGGACAGCTCCCGACAACTCGCCCTTTCGATTCCTGATGAAGGGCTTATGCCCGAAACGTCGAATTTCCTATTCCTTGGATGCTGCCTAACCTGCTGTGCTTTAACCAGCAACACTGGTTAAAGCACAGCAGGTTAGGCAGCTGGCAGGTTAACCAGACTGGAAATAGCAGTGAGAGGGGAGGTGAGAGAGGACATGGTGGCAGAGTGTCACAAGAAAGGGTAGGAATGGAAGTTGGTGCACAACTTGAAGATGTTGAACTCAGTATGAACTGCAAAAAAATGTTTATAGGGCCTTGACTGCAAAGATGTTGTTTCCCCCAATTTGCGCTGTGACTCACTGTGTAAACGGGTTTCCTACGTGCTGCGAGTCCACACCCACTTTCTGTGACTCATAGATACTTCTGTATGGGTTCAACATTGAGGAGTATCAAAAGGCGTTCAAATACTTTGGCTCCAAAGGCTTCTGGAGACATCGTTTCGTGGAAGTGGCACGTTCTTCCAGTAGCTGCCTCAGCCTGCTTTCTGAGGGCTGGCATTGTATTCTCGATAAAAGCAACAGAATGAAATGCCCCCAGGCACTATTTTCCGAAATCAAGTGACAGATCATGTGTCTGGAGCAGTATGGTGTCTGTCTCATTCCCCGGTTCACGACACGTGGGCTGCTGTCTTAATATTCCAACTCGGGATAGATTTCCACCCCCACGGTACTCTCCAGTGAACTGATGGCCTATGCAATACTGAGATAGTTAGAGACTGACCGCACCTAATGTGGCAGACAAACGCTGAGGACAAGTCTTGGACAGGTATACACCAGGGAACGCCAGTTGTCTGTGTTCCAACCTATTCCTGCAATGCTGGCGGGTTTTCCCCTTACTGCGAGCCTTTTGTTCTGCTGTTCTGTGTCCGTGCCTCACCTTTAACGGGCTCTCTCCCATTGTCTCGATAACGTGGCTCGTGCACTTGTTCAGTCATGAACGCTGAAGCGCCAACAAGCCCTATTTTCTTTCTGCTTTCTGTCATTATTCAAATCTTAAGTTATCAGGCGAAGACAGACAGTTCAAGAGGCAATTAACATCAGAGCACAAAAGATGACTGATTGAGATAAATGCTATGAAAACAGACCGTTGGGTTTATATCTTTCCATGACTGCTTGATGTTCCTTGTGGTCAGGATCTGCGTGGCTACATTACTGGGGGCTGTCCTTTCAGCTGCTTGGGGCTCTGATGCCCAGAATGTCCCCCCCCCCCCCCCAATCTCTTCGCCTCTCTCCCCTCGTTGACAATGCTCCTTAAAATGATTGCCTTGGACTGACCCATTGGCCGCACGTTTGGTGTCGGTTTGGCAAGCACCCGCTCAAATATCCCAGTGAGAGGTAAGGGTAGGCCATTCGGCCCCTTGACTCTGTGCCATCAGATGAATGATGACCTGATTGCCACCTCATTCCCACTCAGCGGGAATAACCATCAACTCCCTTGTTGGTCCAAAATGTATTTATCGATTTGTTAAAAATAATCACAGAACCCCTACAGTGTAGAAGCAGGTCATTCGCCCCATCGGGTCTGCAGTATCCCTCCAAAGAGCATCCCATGCTATCACTGTAACTCAGCATTCTCCATGGCCAACTCAACCTAACCTGCACTTCCCCGTAACACTGCATTTCCCCAAGGCCAATCCACCCTAACCTGCACATCTCTGGGCACTATGGGAAAATTTAGCACGGCCAATCCACCCTAACCTGCACATTCCTGGACACTATGGGACAATTTAGCACGGCCAATCCACCCTAACCTGCACATCCCTGGGCACTGTGGGACAATTTAGCACGGCCAATCCACCCTAACCTGCACATCCCTGGACACTATGGGACAATTTAGCACGGCCAATCCACCCTAACCTGCACATCCCTGGGCACTATGGGACAATTTAGCATGGCCAATCCACCCGAACCTGCACATCCCTGGGCACTATGGGACAATTTAGCATGGCCAATCCACCCGAACCTGCACATCCCTGGGCACTATGGGACAATTTAGCACGGCCAATCCACCCTAACCTGCAGATCCCTGGACACTATGGGACAATTTAGCACGGCCAATCCACCCTAACCTGCACATCCCTGGACACTATGGGACAATTTATCACGGCCACCCACCCTAACCTGCATATCTTTGTACTGTGGGAGGAAATCGGAGCCCCTGGAGGAGACACCCACACAGAAACAGGGAGAATGTGCAAACTCCACACAGATAGTCATCCGAGGGTGGGGTCGAACCTGGGTCCCTGGCACTGGGAGGTAGCAGTGCTAACCACTGAGCCACCGTGCCATCCCAAACCAATAACTCCGTCTCCATTGCTTTTTGGGGAAGACTGTCCCAGAGACTCTCTGACTGGGAGGAAAAATCCTCCTCATCTCTCCCTTAAATAGCGACCCTTGAGTTTTAAACCATGTCTCTCTAATACGAGTCAGTCCTACAGGGGGAGATGCCTTTTGGGAGCATACATTCTGTTAAGTCCTTTAACGTCATCTACATTTCAACGAAATCACCTCTCATTTTTCTAAAGTACAATGGAATCCAGATCTTGCTAGCCCCTATTTGTTCCTCATGAACAAATCTGCTCCCCATGCCAGGAATGGGAAGGGTGAACCTTTTCTGAAAACCCACTTCATGCATTTACACCCTGTTCTTAACTCAAAACTCTGCTCACGCTCTGGAAATGCAAGAGGCAATGACCTCGTGATTTTATCACGAGACCCGTTCAGCCTGATAACGGTCCAGGGGGTCGGGGTTGGAATCCTGCTCCGGCTGGTGGTGGCATTTGAATTCAATGCTTTAAGTTAAGAACTCTGGAATTTAGAGTCTCATGATGACCGTGAATCAATTGTTGGAAAAACCCAGAGGGGGCCCTAATGTCCTTGAGGTAAGGAAGCGTCCACCTGTATCTTCTCAGGACCAGATGTGACTCCAGACCCACAGCAATGCAGTCGACTCAAAACTGGGAAATTAGGGATGGGAGGTAAATCCTGGGCCCAGCTAAAGATGTCCTCATCCCAACTCTAAATGAAGAGAATAAATGTTATGATGTGGGGGTGCGGGTGTTGGACTGGGGTGTACAAAGTTACAATGTCGTGATGTGGGGGGGCGGGTGTTGGATTGGGGTGTACAACGTTACAATGTCGTGATGTGGGGGGGCGGGTGTTGGATTGGGGTGTACAAAGTTACAATGTCGTGATGTGGAGGAGGGGGTGTTGGATTGGGGTGTACAAAGTTACAATGTCGTGATGTGGGGGGGGCGGGTGTTGGACTGGGGTGTACAAAGTTACAATGTCGTGATGTGGGGGGGCGGGTGTTGGACTGGGATGTACAAAGTTACAATGTCGTGATGTGGGGGGGGGGGGTGTTGGATTGGGGTGTACAAAGTTACAATGTCGTGATGTGGGGGAGGGGGTGTTGGATTGGGGTGTACAAAGTTACAATGTCGTGATGTGGGGGGGGCGGGTGTTGGACTGGGGTGTACAAAGTTACAATGTCGTGATGTGGGGGGGCGGGTGTTGGATTGGGGTGTACAAAGTTACAATGTCGTGATGTGGAGGAGGGGGTGTTGGACTGGGGTGTACAAAGTTACAATGTCGTGATGTGGGGGAGGGGGTGTTGGACTGGGGTGTACAAAGTTACAATGTCGTGATGTGGGGGGGCGGGTGTTGGACTGGGGTGTACAACGTTACAATGTCGTGATGTGGGGGGGGGTGGGTATTGGACTGGGGTGTACAAAGTTACAATGTCGTGATGTGGAGGGGGGCGGGTGTTGGACTGGGGTGTACAAAGTTACAATGTCGTGATGTGGGGGGGGCGGGTGTTGGAGTGGGGTGTACAAAGTTACAATGTCATGATGTGGGGGGGCGGGTGTTGGATTGGGGTGTACAACGTTACAATGTCGTGATGTGGGGGGGCGGGTGTTGGACTGGGGTGTACAAAGTTACAATGTCGTGATGTGGGGGGGCAGGTGTTGGATTGGGGTGTACAAAGTTACAATGTCGTGATGTGGGGGGGGCGGGTGTTGGATTGGGGTGTACAAAGTTACAATGTCGTGATGTGGGGGGGCGGGTGTTGGATTGGGGTGTACAAAGTTACAATGTCGTGATGTGGGGGGGCAGGTGTTGGATTGGGGTGTACAAAGTTACAATGTCGTGACATGGACGAGCGGGTGTTGGAGTGGGGTGTACAAAGTTACAATGTCGTGATGTGGGGGGGGGGCGGGTGTTGGAGTGGGATGTACAAAGTTACAATGTCGTGATGTGGGGGGGCGGGTGTTGGACTGGGGTGTACAAAGTTACAATGTCGTGATGTGGGGGGGGGGCGGGTGTTGGAGTGGGATGTACAAAGTTACAATGTCGTGATGTGGAGGGGGGCGGGTGTTGGATTGGGGTGTACAAAGTTACAATGTCGTGATGTGGGGGGGGGGGCGGGTGTTGGAGTGGGGTGTACAAAGTTACAATGTCGTGATGTGGAGGGGGGCGGGTGTTGGATTGGGGTGTACAACGTTACAATGTCGTGATGTGGGGGGGCAGGTGTTGGATTGGGGTGTACAAAGTTACAATGTCGTGATGTGGACGAGCGGGTGTTGGATTGGGGTGTACAAAGTTACAATGTCGTGATGTGGGGGGGGGGCGGGTGTTGGAGTGGGATGTACAAAATTACAATGTCGTGATGTTGGGGGGGGCGGGTGTTGGAGTGGGATGTACAAAGTTACAATGTCGTGATGTGGGGGGGGGCGGGTGTTGGAGTGGGATGTACAAAGTTACAATGTCGTGATGTGGGGGGGCGGGTGTTGGAGTGGGATGTACAACGTTACAATGTCGTGATGTGGGGGGGCGGGTGTTGGACTGGGGTGTACAAAGTTACAATGTCGTGATGTTGGGGGGGGGGCGGGTGTTGGACTGGGGTGTACAAAGTTACAATGTCGTGCTGTGGGGGAGGGTGTGTTGGATTGGGGTGTACAAAGTTACAATGTCGTGATGTGGGGGGGGCGGGTGTTGGATTGGGGTGTACAAAGTTACAATGTCGTGATGTGGGGGGGGCGGGTGTTGGACTGGGGTGTACAAAGTTACAATGTCGTGATGTGGGGGGGCGGGTGTTGGATTGGGGTGTACAACGTTACAATGTCGTGATGTGGGAGGGGCGGGTGTTGGATTGGGGTGTACAAAGTTACAATGTCATGATGTGGGGGGGCGGGTGTTGGATTGGGGTGTACAAAGTTACAATGTCGTGATGTGGGGGGGGCGGGTGTTGGATTGGGGTATACAAAGTTACAATGTCGTGATGTGGAGGGGGGCGGGTGTTGGACTGGGGTGTACAAAGTTAAAAATCACACAACGCCAGGTTATTGTGCTTCCAAGTCAAGCTGTTGGACTATCACCTGGTGTTGTGAGAATAACTGCGGTCTCCCCTGTGCGCTGGATCAAGGCTGCCCTGAATTAATATGCTGTTGCCCCTGCAATACATGATTGACATTTCTCAGCTGTCGAATCTGTCCATTCTCTCCCTCAAAGGTCCTGTTGTCCTGTCATGGGTGAATGCGACCTTGAAGGCATTAAGAAACAATGGGACAGAAATCCCAGTGCAGAAGTTCAGTCAGAGCCCTGGTGACTGAAGGGGGAGTGAGCAGTTGAGTATTGGATGCGGAGATGTGCGTTCTGTGTCAACGCCTGGTCACTGGTTCCTCCGTCAGTCACAAAGCCATCTTTCAGTCAGCGATCATAGCCTTCCATTTCATGCTGGACGCATATGAATAACTTAACCTGGCTCTGCAAGCCAGCGAGGAATATTAATAGTGATGATCGAGAGAGTGGGATGAAGGGGATGGATTACATATCAAACCCTGAAGATTGGAGTTAGGTCATTTCACTGAAAGTGCGGTGTTTCAGGCAGTTGAGCCGGCTATCCTGATGCCATCACTCAGTGCTTACATGTGCAAATAGTCATTGGGTGACACTGCTTTAACATCTCGCTGCCTACTGAGGTATGGCAATTAGTTTATAGGTTTATTTCTGACTGAAAATCCCGTGTTTAAACTGCGCACCTCATTACAACAACGTTTAATATTTAATCAGGGACTCGCCTGTAGGTGTAGCAGTGAGGACCACAGCTCCGCACACGATCAACCTATGAATTCGCCACCGAGCGATGTCACAAGGAGGCTTTACTGATCCCGGACGGAGCGGTTTGTGTGGAATTGCTCACGTAAGGGCGGCGTGAAATCCCTGGTGCTCCCCACTGGAGGGAGGAGATCAGAAACTAGACCAAACAGACCCCCTCCCTCCACCTCAACTGCCTTCCCCTGTTTGACTCAGAGTCATAGAGATGCCCAGCACAGAAACAGACCCTTCGTTCCAACTCGTCCATGCTGACCAGATATCCTGAATTCATCCGGTCACATTTGCCAGCACCCGGCCCATATCCCTCTCTCAGCCAAGAGTGTGGGGCTGGAAAAGCGCAGCAGGTCAGGTAGTATCCGAGGAGCAGGAGAGTTGGCGTTTCAGGCAAGAGCTCTTCATCGACTCTCCTGCTCCTCGGATGCTGCCTGACCTGCTGCGCTTTTCCAGCACCACACTCTCGACTCTGATCTCCAGCATCTGCAGCCCTCACTTTCTCCATATCCCTCCAAACCCTTCCTATTCATGTCCCCATCCAGATGCCATTTAAATGTTGTCATTGTACCAGCCCCCACCACTTCCTCTGGCAGCTCATTCCACACACGTACCACCCTCTGTGTGAAAACGTTGCCCCTCAGGTCTCTTTTATACCTTTCCCCTCTCACCCTAAACCTATGCCCCTCTAGTTCTGGACTCCCCATTTCAGGGAAAATACTTTGCCTATTTACCCTATCCATGCCCCTCATGATATTATAAACCTCTATAAGGTCACCCCTCAGCCTCCGACACTCCAGGGAAAACAGCCCCAGCCTGTTCAGCCTCTCCCTGTAGCTCAGATCCTCCAACTCTGGCAACATCCTTGTACATCTTTTCCGAACCCTTTCAAGTTTCACAACATCTTTCCGATAGGAAGGAGACCAGAATTGAGCACAATATTCCAACAGTGGCCTAACCAATGTCCTGTACAGCCGCAACATGACCTCCCAACTCCTGTACTCAATGCTTGTGGCTTGATTGAATGAGGTGGGAGATTGCCTGTTGGTTAAAAGCGGTAGGATTACAGAGGCCTTTGCTGGATTGTGACAGGAGTGGGTAAATCCAATCAGGAATCAGTCTGTACAAGAGAGACGTGAAAATGTGGAACTGGCTACTCCTGGAGGGGGGAGGGGTGGGGTGCTAGGGGTGAATAGTCCTCATTATCACCAGACTATTAATCCAGGGACCCAAGTAGCACTCTGCCATGGTGACTGGTGTTCAGTTTAAAATTTTTAAGAATCCAGAATGGAGAGTCGAAAGATGACCTTGAAACATTGTCAGATGTCAGGCCACTCTCCATCGGGTTCATTAATGGGGGATGAGTGGTATTATCGCTGGGCAGGTACCCTGGTACCCGGTTTGAATGCTGCCAAGACAGAAGGTGAAACAGGAGTTTGTTAAAAGTCTGGAATGAAGAGAGGAATGACGACTGTGAATCCATCATCCGTAAACCCGTCGCTTTCACTAATATCTCCTTAGATAAGAAAATCAGCCATCCTTACTTTCTCTGGGCTTACACGTGACTCCAGACCCTCAGAGTGGTATGGCTGACTCTTGACTGCCCCCTGCGCAATTAGGGATAGCCAGTAGCACCCATTTCCTGGAAATGAATTTTTAAAAATTAATAATAATTCGGGGTGGCATGGTGGTTCACTGCTGCCTCACGGCGCCAGGGATCCGGGTTCGATCCCATCCTTGGGTGACTGTTTGTGTGGAGTTTGCACGTTCTTCCCATGGGTTCCCTCCGAGTGCTCCGGTTTCCTCCCACAATCCAAAGATGTGCAGGTTAGGGTGTATTGGCCGTGCTAAATTGTCCCATAGTGCCCAGGGATGTGCAGGTTAGGGTGGATTGGCCATGCTAAATTGTCCCATAGTGCCCAGGGATGTACAGGTTAGTGTGGATTGGCCGTGCTAAATTGTCCCATAGTGCCCAGGGATGTACAGGTTAGGGTGGGTTGGCCGTGCTAAATTGTCCCATAGTGCCCAGGGATGTACAGGTTAGGGTGGGTTGGCCGTGCTAAATTGTCCCATAGTGCCCAGGGATGTGCAGGTTAGGGTGGATTGGCCATGCTAAATTGTCCCATAGTGCCCAGGGATGTGCAGGTTAGGGTGTATTGGCCGTGCTAAATTGTCCCATAGTGCCCAGGGATGTACAGGTTAGGGTGGGTTGGCCGTGCTAAATTGTCCCATAGTGCCCAGGGATGTGCAGGTTAGGGTGTATTGGCCGTGCTAAATTGTCCCATAGTGCCCAGGGATGTGCAGGTTAGGGTAGATTGGCCGTGCTAAACTGTCCCATAGTGCCCAGGGATGTGCAGGTTAGGGTGGATTGGCCGTGCTAAATTGTCCCATAGTGCCCAGGGATGTGCAGGTTAGGGTGGATTGGTCAGGGCTAAGTAAAGGATAATAAGATCGGGGAGTGGGTTTCTCTTCGGAGGGTTGGTGTCTACCTGTTGGGCTGAAGGGCCTGTTTGCACTCTGTAGGGATTCTATGAGCTTGCTTTTCGTTCTGTCTTTCTCTCTCTCTCTCTATCACCAGTTTTATAGATGACTCAAAAGCAAGTGGGATATAAATGCTGAGGATGCTTCGAAAAGTCTGCCGAGAGAGATTGAAAGGTTAGTTGAGTGGGTGGAAACTTTGCAGATGGAATATAATGTGGGAAAGTGTGAACTTCAAGTTTGGCAGGAAGTGTGGAAGAGCTGAATATTATTTAGATGGGGAACGCTGCAGAAATCTGCAGCACGGAGAGTGGTGGGCGTGTGGAATGCACGGCCAGCGATGGTCATAGAGACAGAGACATTAGGGACATTTAAGAGACTCTTGGCTAGGCGCATGGATGATAGTTCAATGAAGGTATGTCGGATGTTAGAGTACGATAAAAGATTGGCACAACCTCCAGGGCCAAAGGGACTGCACTGTGCTGTGCTGTTCTATGTTTAGAGAGTGTTGCTGGAAAAGTGCAGCAGGTCAGGCAGTATCCGAGGAGCAGGAGAGTCGACGTTTTGGGCATGAGCCTTTCCTCAGGTATCTACTGTCCTGTGTTAAAGCTGTAGCACCTCGGGACTTGGCAGGGGGAGATCTTGTGCAGGCAGCACGGTGGCACAGTGGGTTAGCACTGCTGCCTCACAGCGCCAGGGACCCGGGTTCAATTCCCACCTCAGGCGACTGACTGTGTGGAGTTTGCACATTCTCCCTGTGTCTGCGTGGGTTTCCTCCAGGTGCTCCGGTTTCCTCCCACAGTCCAAAGATGTGCGGGTTAGGGTGGATTGGGCGTGCTAAATTGTCCCATAGTGCCCAGGGATGTGCAGGTTAGGGTGGATTGGGCGTGCTAAATTGTCCCATAGTGCCCAGGGATGTGCAGGTTAGGGTGGATTGGCCGTGCTAAATTGTCCCATAGTGTCCCAGGGATGTGCTGGTTAGGGTGGATTGGCTGTGCTAAATTGTCCCATAGTGTCCAGGGATGTGCAGGTTAGGGTGGATTGGCCGTGCTAAATTGTCCCATAGTGTCCAGGGATGTGCAGGTTAGGGTGGATTGGCCGTGCTACATTGTCCCATAGTGTCCAGGGATGTGCAGGTTAGGGTGGATTGGCTGTGGGATAAGGTAGGGGGTTTGGTCTGGGTGGGATGCTCTACGGAGGGTCAGTGTGGACTCAATGGGTCGAATGGCCTGCTCCCACTCTGTAGAGATTCCGAGACCTGCTCCTTGCTTCCCCCTGATTCCCAACCTATTGTCTTCAGCATTTTTGCCACTTGACCAAGCTGTTTACCCGTTCTGATGAAGGGTCACCGGACCCGAAATATCAATCTGCTTTCACTCTCCACGGACGCGGCCAGGCCTGCTGAGTTTCTCCAGCTGCCTCTGTCCTTGTTTCAGTCTTCGGTAGGTGTTGTGGTCGCGCGCATCAGTACCATCTTGAGATGTTTTGGGTCAAGCCATTGTGACCAATCCCTTCCCAGTGCAGTTAAGTCTAAGTGACTGATACCAAGTTAAAAATCACACAACACCAGGTTACAGTACAACAGGTTTATTTGGAAGGACCAGTGTTCGAGGGGCTGAGGGATGAGGAGAAACGTCTTCACCCAGAGAGTGGTGGCTGTGTGGAATGCTCTGCCCCAGAGGGCAGTGGAGGCCCAGTCTCTGGATTCATTTAAGAAAGAGTTGGATAGAGCTCTCAAAGATAGTGGAATCACGGGTTATGGAGATAAGGCAGGGAGCAGATACTGATTAGGAATGATCAGCCATGGTCATATTGAATGGCGGTGCAGGCTCGATGGGCAGAATGGCCTACTCCTGCACCTATTGTTATTGTCTATTGACTGCCTCTTCCCAATACCAAGTAGAAATGCTTCACGGCACAAAATCTTGGGCAGAGTCATGTTTTCTTCTATTGAGGAGACCGTGATTATTCTGCTTCTTAAAAGCGGGTCATTTTACACTTAAGCGACGGGAGAGTGTTTTCACCGGAGGAGATCCACCAGGAAGTTACCCGGGAATGGGGGGATTGAATTGCAAGGAGAGACTGGATAGGCCGGGCCCTTTTTTTGCTGGAGCGTCGGTGGTTGAGGGGGTGACCTTCTAGCGGGTTTATAAAACCATGAGGGGGCGCGGATAAGGGTGAACGACAGGTGGTCTTTTCTCTAGGGTGGGGGGATTCCAAGACCAGGGGACCAGGGTGGGCACATTTCCAAGGTGAGAGAGGAAGATTTCCAAAAAAGACACGAGGGACGATCTTTTTCACACAGCGAGTGGTGCGTGTGTGGAATCCTGAGGACGTGGTGGGTTGTGGGAACAGTTACAACGTTTAAAAGACATTTGGATAAGGACATGAGTGGGAAAGGGTTTGGAGGGAGAGGGGCCGGGAGCAGGCAGGTGGGAGACGAGGTTAGTTTGGGATTATGGTCAGCATGGGCTGGTTGGGCCGAACGGTCTGCTTCCGTGCCCTATTGACTCCAGGATACCATACTGTGTTGTACCCTGTTGGAGGCAAGTCCAGGGAAAGTTCACTCAGCCGACGAGGAGATGTTGAGTAGGTTGGGCCTGTGCTCGTTGGTGTTTAGAATGATGAGAGACCATGTTGCTGAAGCATCCGATATTCTTTAAGGAGGCTTGGGAGGGTGGACAGGCCAATTCCCCTTGTGACCAGCAGGGCATCATCTCAGAGAAAGGGGTCACCCACTGAAGACAGAGATGGGGAAGAGCTTCCCCTCTCAGGGGGGGGAGTGAATCTGTGAGCACCTTTATCGCTGAGGGTTGCCAACGCTGGGTAATTTAAGGCTGAGAGAGATTTTTAATCAGGAAGGGGAATCAAGGTGGGGTGGGTGTGAGGGCAGGAATTGAGGGTGATCAGATTAGCCATTGATTGGGGGAGCAGGTTCGATGGGCTGAATGGCTTACCTCTGCCCTGACACCTGACGGTCAAAGGGTAGACCTGAGCAAAGGCTACAGCGTTGGCCTTTCGCTGTGGCTCCTCACGAGGAACAGCCCTGTTCCCCATGGAGGGCGGAGCTTATCCAGGCCTGTCTACTAACCCTTTCAGGCCCGAGCTGCGTTATACAACGTGAAGGGGGAGGTGGGTCAGCCCCACCCCCAAACCCCGCCCCACACACACCACCCCCAACCCCCCGCCCCACACACACCACCCCCTCCCCCAGGGCTAACAGAGCGAGGTCTCAGCCCAGCGGCGTGGGGCCAGGGGTGTGGGGCTGGTCCCCGCTCGGACAGCAGCCTGTGGGACGCCCGGCGCTAGCCAAATGCAGGTTGCCGTGGTGATTCCAAGGGCTGCGGCTCCTGTCAGCGAACATCCTCAGAGGAGGCCGGGAGCAGGGGAGCGAGCTGAGTAATGTCACTACCGACAGCAGAAGAGCGAGAGGAGAGGTTCCCATGGCAACGGCAACATGCAATCAGGCGCAGCATCTCTGTAATGATGCCCAGACATGGGAGAGAGAGAGAGAGAAGGAAAGGGAGAGAAACAGAGAGAGAGAGCGAGAGGGAGAGACAGAGAGGGACATATAGAGAGAGAGAGAGAGAAAGGGAGAGAGAAACAGAGAGAGAGAGAGCGAGAGAGAGAGACAGAGAGGGACATATACAGAGAGAGACAGAGAAAGAGAGAGAAAAAAACAGAGAGAGAGGGAGAGAGAGAGAGAAAGAGAGGAAGAGAGACACAGAGAGAGCGAGAAAGAGAGAAAGAGAGGGAGAGAGACAGAGACAGAGAGAAAGAGAGAGAGAGAGAGAGAGAAACAGAGAGAGAGAGACAGAGAGAGATAGAGAGAGAGAGACAAAGAGAGAGACAGGGAGAGAGATAGAGAGAAAGAGAGGGAGAGAGACAGAGACAGAGAGAAAGAGAGAGACAGAGAGAGAGAGAAACAGAGACAGAGAGAAAGAGAGAGAGAGACAAAGAGAGAGAGAGAGACAAAGAGAGAGATAGAGAGAGAGACAAAGAGAGAAAGAGACAGAGAGAGAGAGAGACAGAGAGAAAGAGAGAGACAGAGAGAGACACAGAGAGAGAGAAACACAGAGATAGAGAGGGATAGAGAGGGAGAGAAAGAGAGAGAGAGGGAGAAATAGAAAGAGAGAAAAAGAGAGAGGGAGAGAGAAACAGAGAGAGAGAGAGATAGAGAGGGATAGAGAGAGAGAGAGAAAAACAGAGAGAGAGAGAGATAGAGAGGGAGAGATAGAGAGAGAGAGAAAGAAGCACGCTGTGTGTTTCTCAATTTGCAAATCAGCAAAGGGCAATTAAACACTGAAATGTTGCAGCCTCCTCCCTTCCCCTCACCCTGACCCCGCGACTTTGAGACGGAGCGGACGTTGCTCGCCAGTCGGAGGGGAGGGGCATGTTCGGGGTTCAATCCCCTCCCTCAATCCCCACACGCCACCATCAATGGCTCCACTTCAGTTTCAAAGTCAGCCGGTTCCTGGGTAAGCAGAGAGATCTCGGTGTCTGTGTACATAGCACATAGGACAATCCAGGGCAGTACAGGCCCTTCGGCCCTCGATGTTGTGCTGACCTGTGGAACCAATCTGAAGCCCATCTAACCTACACCATTCCATTCTCATCCATATGTTTATCCAGTGACCATTTAAATGCCCTTAGAGTTGGCGAGTCTCCGACTGTTACAGGCCGTGTGTTCCCACACCCCTCCTACTCTCTGAGTGAAGAAACTACCTCTGACATCTGTCCTCTATCTATCAGAATAGGACATAGATCCCTGAAAGCTGCCACCCAGGTTGACAGGATTGTTAAGAAGGTGTACGATGTGTTGGCTTTTATTGGGCGAGGGATCGAGTTTCAGAGCCATGAGGTTATGCTGCAGCTGTACAAAACTCTGGTGCGGCCGCACTTGGAGTATTGCGGACAGTTCTGGTCACAGTCTTATAGGGAGGAGGTGGAAGCTTTGGAAAGGGTTCAGAGGAGATTTACCTGGATGTTGCCTGGGTATGGAGGGAAGGTCTTATGAGGAAAGGCTGAGGGACTTGAGGCTGTTTTCGTCAGAGAGAAGGAACTTAATAGAGGCATACAAGACGATCAAAGGGTTAGATCAGGTGGACAGGGAGAGTTTTTTTACTCAGATGGTGATGGCTAGCACGAGGGGACTTCGTTTTAAATTGAGGGGGGATAGATAGAGGACAGATGTCAGAGGTAGTTTCTTCACTCAGAGAGTAGGAGGGGTGTGGGAACACACGGCCTGTAACAGTAGGAGACTCGCCAACTTTAAGGGCATTTAAATGGTCATTGGATAAACGTATGGATGAGAATGCAATAGTGTAGGTTAGATTGGTTCCACAGGTCAGCACAACATCGAGGGCCGAAGGGCCTGTACCGCGCTGGAATGTTCTATGTTACGTCCCACCAGGGGAACTGCCACCATTCTGAAACGCAAAGCATCTTGGGAGTTCCAGCCCAGGATTCTCTCAAGGCAAACTCGCAACTTGAGTCAGGCAAATGCAACCGTGGCATTTATTTTGAGAGGAATATAAGAACAGGGGCGTACTTCTGAGGCTCTGGTCAGGCCACATTTGGAGTATTGTGTGCAGTTCTGGGCCCCATATCTCAGGAAGGATGGACTGGAGCGTGCTCAGAGGGGGTTCACAAGAACAGTCCCAGGAATCAAAGGCTTAACGTATGAGGAACGTTTGGGTTTATACTCAATGGGGTTTAGAAGGATGAGGGGGGCATCTGATTGAAACATACGGAATACCGAACGGCCTGGACAGAGTGGATGTTGGGAAGATGTTCCCATTGGTCAGAGAGACTAGCCCCCCCAGAGCACAGCCTTGGAGTAAAGGGAAGACCCTTTGGGACAGAGATAAGGAGAAACAGAGTGGGGAATCTGTGGAATTCACTGCCAGAGAAGGCTGTGGGGGCCAGGTCACTGAGTATATTTAAGACGGAGATAGATAGGTTCTTGAGCGTCAAGGGGATCAAGGCTTACAGAGAGACAGCAGGAGAATGGAGTTGAGAAACATATCAGCCATGATTGAATGGTGGAACAGACTCGATGGGCCGATTGGCCTAATTTCTGCTCCTATGTCTTATGGTTTTACCTGCAGGCGTGACTGTCCCTGGGTTCTTCGGTGGCTGGCAAGAGTTGGGGGGGGGGGAAGGGGAGAGGTTCGGAGGGCATGAAGGGCGCCATACGAATGCAACTCTTTGTTTTTGGTATTTCGTGTGCGCGATGTGTAATCCAGCTGGGATTGAAGGGATGCTCCACACAGATGGGCTCAAATCCTACCGAACATCCGATGGAGTTCAAATTCAATTAATAAAATCGGGAATTAAAAGCTCATCGTGCTAATAGTGACAGTGACAGCTGCCATCGATTGTCATCAAGGATGTGAAAGCACTGGGGGGGGGGGTGGGGAGAGAGAGAGGTGGGGAGAAAGGGACAGAGAGAGAAGTGGGGAGAGGGGAAGGGGGGGGAGAGGGAGAGAGGGAGGGGGAGGGAGAAAGATGGGGGGGGAGGGAGAGACAGAGGGGGGAAGAGAGGGAGAGAGAGGGAGAGGAAGAAGTGGTAGAGAGAGAGAGAGAGAAAGAAAGGGAGAGAGAGAGAAGGAGAGCAAGAAAGAGAGGAGGGAGGGGGTGAGAGAGAGACGGGGAGGAAGAGAGCAAGTGAGAAAGAGAGAGAGAGATAGACAGTGAGAGAGAGAGAGAGAGAGTGCAGAAGTGATTTACTCGAAGGGGTCCGGGGGGATGAGAAACCTCAGGGACAGGGAGAGAGTGAAGAAGCTGGGGACCGTTCCCCCTCAGAGAGGGGAAAGGCCGAGAGAGGGAGAGGTTTTCAAAATCACGGAGCGGGGAGTGGGGGGGGGGGGGTGGACGGAGTGGATAGGGAGGAGGTGTTCCCGCTGGGAAAAGGGAACGAGAAAGAGAGAGAGAGGGTGGGGGTTGTGGATTTAAAGTGAGGGCGATGTGAGGGGAACCGTTTCCACCCAGCGAGGGGTGAGGGGGTGGGGTACCCTGCCTGGAAATGTGGGGGGAGGGGACAGGGTCAATGGAGGGATTCAAGAGGGAGGGGGCATTGGATGGTATTGGTGGGCAGGGATACTGGGGGGGTGAGGGTAGAAGACCTGAGGGGATAGAACCGGGGCAGGAAGGACGGGCAGAACTGCCTCCTGCTGCGTCGTAACAATTCTGTGATAGCCCATCTGGTTCACTAAGTCCCCTAACAGATTCGGGTAGAGACTGTTTGGAAACCGGCTGGTGTGTGTGTGTGTGTTCAGGTTTCTGTACCCTCTCCCCGATGGTAGGGGTGGTAGAAAAACATCCCCAGGGTGGGATGGGTCTTTGAGAACGCTGGCTGCCTTTCCTTGACTCTGGGAGATGGATTCTGTCGATGGGAGGTTGGCCTTTGTGATTGTCCAGGCCGAGTTCCCCACTCTCTGTAACCGTCTCCGATCCTGAGTGGGACAGCTGCCGTACCTGGTGGTGATAGAATGATCTCAGCAGAAGTTGGGCCAAATTCCCTCAGAGCTGCCTGGCAACAGAAAGGGCGGGAAGAGAACCGAGAGGATTCAAGCCCTACTGGCGAGGCGAGTCAGGGAACATGGAGGGGCGCAGTCCGAGATCAGACACGGTGGGGTGAGGATGTAAGGAGCGCTGCCTCAGAGAGTGGTGAAACGCAGCGGTGCTGGACGCTGGAGAGGGAAGCAGGGCTGCTAGCCCAGCAGGTAGCGGACAGGCCTCTGGGACAGAGGTTCAGGTCCCACCACAAGACAGGTCGGCCCGGTGGGCAATGTTGGTCAGGTGGCCAAGGGCTTGACCAGTCAGCCCCAGAGTTCCTTCCAACTCTCCGGACGGCAGAATGGTCTCCAGGGACACTCGCTCCCCAGAATGCAATGGGAAACCATGGAGCCCTGATACACAGAGCCACCCAGTGGAGGTTCAGGGACCCCGATACACCCCACACCCCTCACTCTAACACTCCCCGATACACCCCACACCCCTCACTGTAACACTCCCCGATACACCCCACACCCCTCACTGTAACACTCCCCGATACACCCCACACCCCTCACTGTAACACTCTCTGATATACCCCACACCCCTCACTGTAACACACTCTGATATAGCCCACACCCCTCACTGTAACACTCTCTGATATACCCCACACCCCTCACTGTAACACTCTCTGATATACCCCACACCCCTCACTGTAACACTCTCTGATATACCCCACACCCCTCACTGTAACACACTCTGATATAGCCCACACCCCTCACTGTAACACTCTCTGATATACCCCACACCCCTCACTGTAACACTCTCTGATCTGCCCCACACCCCCTCACTGTAACACTCTCTGATACAGCCCACACCCCTCACTGTAACACTCTCTGATATACCCCACATCCCTCACTGTAACACACTCTGATATACCCCACACCCCTCACTGTAACACTCTCTGATATACCCCACACCCCTCACTGTAACACTCTCTGATATACCCCACATCCCTCACTGTAACACACTCTGATATACCCCACACCCCTCACTGTAACACTCTCTGATCTGCCCCACGCCCCTCACTGTAACCCTCTCTGATATACCCCACACCCCTCACTGTAACACTCTCTGATATACCGCACACCCCTCACTGTAACACTCTCTGATATACCCCACACCCCTCACTGTAACACTCTCTGATATACCCCACACCCCTCACTGTAACACTCTCTGATATACCCCACACCCCTCGCTGTAACACCCTCTGATATGCCCCACACCCCTCACTGTAACACACTCTGATATACCCCACACCCCTCACTGTAACACTGTCTGATGTACCCCACACCCCTCACTGTAACACTCTCTGATATACCCCACACCCCTCACTGTAACACTCTCTGATATACCCCACACCCCTCACTGTAACACACTCTGATATACCCCACACCCCTCACTGTAACACTCTCTGATATACCCCACATCCCTCACTGTAACACTCTCTGATATACCCCACACCCCTCACTGTAACACTCTCTGATATACCCCACACCCCTCACTGTAACACACTCTGATATACCCCACACCCCTCACTGTAACACTCTCTGATATACCCCACATCCCTCACTGTAACACTCTCTGATATACCCCACACCCCCTCACTGTAACACCCCCCGATATACCCCACACCCCTCACTGTAACACTCTCTGATATACCCCACACCCCTCACTGTAACACACTCTGATATACCCCACACTCCTCACTGTACCACTCTCTGATATACCCCACACCCCCTCACTGTAACACCCCCGATATACCCCACACCCCCTCACTGTAACACTCTCTGATACAGCCCACACCCCTCATTGTAACACTCTCTGATATACCCCACACCCCTCACTGTAACACTCTCTGATATACCTCACACCCCTCACTGTAACACTCTCTGATATACCCCACACCCCTCACTGTAACACTGTCTGATGTACCCCACACCCCTCACTGTAACACTCTCTGATATACCTCACACCCCTCACTGTAACACTCTCTGATATACCCCACACCCCTCACTGTAACACTCTCTGATATACCCCACACCCCTCGCTGTAACACTCTCTGATATGCCCCACACCCCTCACTGTAACACACTCTGATATACCCCACACCCCTCACTGTAACACTGTCTGATGTACCCCACACCCCTCACTGTAACACTCTCTGATATACCTCACACCCCTCACTGTAACACTCTCTGATATACCCCACACCCCTCACTGTAACACTCTCTGATATACCCCACACCCCTCACTGTAACACACTCTGATATACCCCACACCCCTCACTGTAACATTCTCTGATATACCCCACACCCCTCACTGTAACACTCTCTGATATACCCCACACCCCTCACTGTAACACACTCTGATATACCCCACACCCCTCACTGTAACACTCTCTGATATACCCCACACCCCTCACTGTAACACTCTCTGATATACCCCACACCCCCTCACTGTAACACCCCCCGATATACCCCACACCCCTCACTGTAACACTCTCTGATATACCCCACACCCCTCACTGTAACACACTCTGATATACCCCACACTCCTCACTGTACCACTCTCTGATATACCCCACACCCCCTCACTGTAACACCCCCCGATATACCCCACACCCCTCACTGTAACACTCTCTGATATACCCCACACCCCTCACTGTAACACACTCTGATATACCCCACACCCCTCACTGTAACACTCTCTGGTATACCCCACGCCCCTCACTGTAACACTCTCTGAAATACCCCACACCTCTCACTGTAACCCTCTCTGATGTACCCCACACCCCTCACTGTAACCCTCTCTGATGTACCCCACACCCCTCACTGTAACACTCTCTGATAACCCCACACCCCTCACTGTAACACTCTCTGATATACCCCACATCCCTCACTGTAACTCTCACTGATATTCCCCACACCCCTCACTGTAACACTCTCTTATATAGCCCACACCCTCACTGTAACACTCTCTGATATACTCCACCCCCTCACTGTAACACTCTGATATACCCCACACCCCTAACTGTAACACCCTCTGATATACCCCACACCCCTCACTGTAACTCTCACTGATATACCCCACACCCCTCACTGTAACACTCTCTTATATAGCCCACACCCTCACTGTAACACTCTCTGATATACTCCACCCCCTCACTGTAACACTCTGATATACCCCACACCCCTCACTGTAACACACTCTGATATACCCCACACCCCTCACTGTAACACTCTCTGATATACCCCACATCCCTCACTGTAACACTCTCTGATATACCCCACACCCCCTCACTGTAACACCCCCCGATATACCCCACACCCCTCACTGTAACACTCTCTGATATACCCCACACCCCTCACTGTAACACACTCTGATATACCCCACACTCCTCACTGTACCACTCTCTGATATACCCCACACCCCTCACTGTAACACCCCCCGATATACCCCACACCCCTCACTGTATCACTCTCTGATATACCCCACGACCCTCACTGTAACACTCTCTGAAATACCCCACACCTCTCACTGTAACACTTTCTGATATACCCCACAGCCCTCACTGTAACCCTCTCTGATATACCCCGCACCCGTCACTGTAACACTCTCAGGATATACCCCGCACCCGTCACTGTAACACTCTCTGATCTGCGTTTCTGTGTTTCGGTCACACTGCCAACCTCCGACATAAATCCTCAATCAAACCTTTTCTCCTCTGCTCTCCCAGCTCTGAATGCCAGAAGATAATAGCTGGCATTGCAATTTATTCATGTCACGTCTCAAGCCCAAGTCTCTCTCTCTCTCTTTTATAATAACTGTCAATTTTATTGTCACTATCTTGATCGGTGTTCCTTCTGCTCTGTCCTTCCAGTGCCTGGTATAACTTCTGCCATGTCACCCTCGCTCCCCCTCACTCATCCGGAATGCGTCAAAACATGGAAATCTTCCTGAACCCTGTCCCTCCCAGAAACATAAACTCCAGAACCCCTTCGAGTTGGAAACCGTTGAATGTAGCCCATCACGCCGTCTCTGAATTCAGGGTCACGTTGTCCTGCTCGATTGATTCTGCGTCACATTTCTTTGCCTCGAGCCACACCAGACGCATCCAGCACAGCGGGGCAGGCCATTCGGCCCACACCGCTCATGCAGATCAGCTTTCCCTTGGAGCCGTCCAGCTCGGAAACAGACCCTTCGGCCCAACCAGTCCATGCCGACCCCATAATCCCAAACTAAACTAGTTCCACCTGCCTGCTCCTGGCACATGTCCCTCCAAATCCTTTCCTATTCATATCCTTATCCCAATGTCTTTTAAACGCTGTAACTGTCCCCACCCCCCCATCTAACCCTTCCTCTGAAAGTTCATTCCTCAGCCTCTGTGCAAAAGAATTGCCCTTCCCCTTAAAACTCTCCCTCCCCTGGGCCGGTATCCCTCCAATCCTTTCCGATCCATGCATTGCCGGGTGGATCCCTTAGAATCTGAAGCCCCTGCTTGGAGCTGTTATCCTGGCCCCGTCAGGGAGCCCTGGCTGACAGTGTCACTCTGAGAGCTGGCTCCGAAGGAGCTGGATCAGTGTCAGGGACTCTCCGCGTGGGATTAAAGGGTGAGGGGATACTGTCCCCTTGTGGAGTTATTTCACAAACCTGTCTGGATGCCTCTTAAATGTTGTCATTGTACCAGCCTCCACCACTTCCTCTGGCAGCTCATTCCACACACGCACCACCCTCTGTGTGAAAATGTTACCCCGGGCTCCCTTTTAAATCTTTCCCTTCTCCCTCTATTTTTGGACTCGGGAATAAAAGACCTTGTCTATTCACCCTATCCGCGCCCCCTCATGGTTTTATAGACCTCTACAAGGTCACCCCTCACGCTCCAGGGGAAAGAGTCCCAGCCTGCAGCTCAAACCCTCCAGCCTCAGTAACGACCTTGAATATAGTTCCAGTTTAATAATGTCCTTCCAGAGTTGCATGCAGTACCTTAAACGTGGTCCCAATCATTTCTTGGAGAGTTACAACACGACATCCCAACTCCTGTAACTCAATGCAATTCCATATGGTTGTTGCAGGGAATGTCATATCTGTTGATTGAATCAGGGTGTCAGTGACTAGGCCCAGGGTCTTTTGCCCCGTCCCTAATTGCCCAGAGAGGCAGTTAAGAGACAACCATCTCACTGTGGGGTCAGGAGTCACGTGTAGGCCCAGACCAGGTAAAGACGGTAATTTCTTTCCCTCAAGGGACATTAGTGAACCTGACAGGATTTTCCAATAATTGGATTTACGGTCATCAATGGACACTTAATTCCAGATTTTCTTTTGTTGAATTCAAATTCCGTCACTTGGCGTGGAGGGATTCTAACCCAGCTCCCCAGAACATGACCTCTGGATTAGCAGTTGTGAAAGAAAGGCTCTTCAGGCCTGGTTCTTGCACCCATAGAGTGGCAGCTTTGGCCCAGTACTGGCCAATCCCTTTAGGAACTCTGATGCACTCTTAACCCAGTGTCCAGTTGTGGTCGCCCTGCTATAAGAAGGATGTCCTTAAATCCAGAGAGGGTCCAGATAGGATTTATCAACATGCCAACGGGAATGGACAGTTTGAGTCGCTAAGCAGAGGCTGGGGCTGTTTTCCCTGGAGCGTCGGAGGCTGAGGGGGGGGTGACCTTATAGAGGTTTATAAAATCACCAGGGGGCATGGATGGAGGTGAATATGAAAGGTCTTTTTCCCTGGGTTGGGCGAATCCAAAGCTAGAGGGCGCAGGTTTAAGGTGAGAGGGGAAAGGTTTCAAAAAAGACATAAGTTTTTCACACAGAGTACGGAATGGTGGATGCAGGCACAGTGTTTATAAGACATTTGGATAAGGACAGGAGAAGGCAGGTGAGACTAGTTTGGGATTAAGGTTGGAGTGGACGGGTCGGACCAAAGGGTCTACTTCCATGCTGTGTGGCTCGGTGAATCTCTCAATGGCGGAGGGTCTGGCCCATTCCTCAAGCCGCACCCTGAAATCCTCCTGAATCCTGCCCCATCGTTATCGCCATCACCCGCTCTGCAGTCAGTTACGTTCACTAATAGTTCGCAAATCTGTCTGTTTGATTTATCTACAGACGTGACGTTGCTTCTCAAAGCAGGGTCAATGCTCCTTCTCTTCAGTGAATGCTTGGTTCGGAGAATGTGCCATTGCTAACCTAGTCTCTGGTCCATTCTCCATCCCACCCTGGCGTTCAGTTACCCCTCTCGCTCTGTGCTAAAGCCCCCCCCCTCCTCTTTATTGCCTTAACACGTCACCTTGAGGGGCTCCTCAACCATCCAACGCGCTTTGGAGGGAGCGCAGAAGAGATTTCCCAGGATTCTGCTTGGATTAGAGCTACCGGGAGAGGCTGGAAAAGCTCAGGGTGTTTTCTCTGGAGGCTGAGGGGAGACTTGATGGAAGTCGATAAAATGGCGAGAGAGACTTCGACGAGGGGTTTGAGGGTCAGGATCTTTGCACGTTGGAGAGAGACACAACCCATTGTCAGGGTGAGCAGCTGTTCTGAGCGCCCTCCGGGATTGACGTGCTGTGGCGAGGCCGGGTCAATCAGCCTCCAACATGGCCGCCAGATGCTAAGCTAGGGGGTGTGAGCGGAAGATTCCGGGCACGCCCCGTGACCAAAGATCGCACGGTTTTCCGGAACGCTGTGGGGGTGGCGGAGAGGGGTGACCCCTGTGACTTTGAAACAGGAATAGGCGCGCGTTTTGTTTTGCAATGATCCACTTGGCGTGTAACACCCGGCAAGTTGGCTACTTGCCAAGCTGTTGTCTCGCATCTGTTTCCCAGTGTAATAACGGCTTTGTTTTTCAGTTACAGTTACCTCGGCATCTGTAAACTATAAATAACCCGGTTACTCCGAAATCCAGCTGCCGCTGAAGGGCATAGATTACACTCCTGCCTGCTCCACAGGGGTCAGGGATGAGGGCTTTCGTTTATCCATTTGTGGGAGGTGGGGGGTCGCCGGCTGGGTGCAGCATTTATCGCCCCTCGTCCCCAGTTGCCCCCCCACCTTGAGAAAGTGGGATGTGAGCGGCCATTTTGAACCGCTGCAGTCCGTGTGCTGTGGGTCAGACCCACAATGCCCTGGGGGAGGGAGCTCCAGGATTCTGATCCAAGGAACGGCCGCTATATTCCCAAGTCAGGACGGGGAGTGGAGGGAACGTGCGGGGGGGGGGGGTGGTGTTCCCATGTATCTGCTGCCCCTTGTCCTTCTAAGATGGTGGTGGGTTTGGAAGGTGCTGCCTGAGGAGCCTCAGGGAGTTGCTGCTGTGCGTCTTGTAGATGGTACCCACTGCTGCTACTGAGGGGGGAGGGGGGAGGGAGGGGGTGTGGGGCCAATCGAGCGGGGGCTGCTCTGTCCCTGGACGGTGTCGAGCTTCTCGAGTGTTGTTGGATCTGCCCCCCATCCAGGGGTAAGTGGGGAGTATTCCCTCACCCTCCTGACCTGTGCCTTGTCAATGCTGGGATAGATTTTAGGGAAGTCAGGAGAGGAGTTACGCGCTGCCGAATTCCCAGCCTCTGACCTGCTCTTGTAAGCTGCTGTGTTTATGGGGAAGTACAGTTGAGTTTCTGGTCAATGGTAACCCCCTGGATGTCGACAATGGGGGTTTCAGTGATGGTAACACCATCGAATGTCAAGGGGGTGATGGTTAGATTCAGTGATGGTAACACCATTGAATGCCAAGGGGGAGATGGTTAGATTCAGTGATGGTAACGCCATTGAATGTCAAGGGGGTGATGGTTAGATTCAGTGATGGTAACACCATTGAATGCCAAGTGGGTGATGGTTAGATTCAGTGATGGTAACACCATTGAATGTCAAGGTGGTGATGGTTAGATTCAGTGATGGTAACGCCATTGAATGTCAAGGGGGTGATGGTTAGATTCAGTGATGGTAACACCATTGAATGCCAAGTGGGTGATGGTTAGATTCAGTGATGGTAACACCATTGAATGTCAAGGGGGTGATGGTTAGATTCAGTGATGGTAACACCATTGAATGCCAAGTGGGTGATGGTTAGATTCAGTGATGGTAACACCATTGAATGTCAAGGTGGTGATGGTTAGATTCAGTGATGGTAACACCATTGAATGTCAAGGTGGTGATGGTTAGATTCAGTGATGGTAACACCATTGAATGTCAAGGGGGTGATGGTTAGATTCAGTGATGGTAACACCATTGAATGCCAAGTGGGTGATGGTTAGATTCAGTGATGGTAACACCATTGAATGTCAAGGTGGTGATGGTTAGATTCAGTGATGGTAACACCATTGAATGTCAAGGTGGTGATGGTTAGATTCAGTGATGGTAACACCATTGAATGTCAAGGGGGTGATGGTTAGATTCAGTGATGGTAACACTGTTAAATGTCAAGGGAGAGATGTTTAGATTCAGTGATGATAACACCATTGAATGCCAAGGGGGAGATGGTTAGCTTGTCTCTTATTGGTGATGGTCATAGTCTGGCATTGTGTGGCACAAATGTGACTTGCCAATTGCCAGTCCAAGTGGTGTGGCGCCAATCAAGTGGGCAATGCTTTATTTTGGACGGTGTCGAGCTTCTCGAGTGTTGTTGGAGCTGCCCCCATCCAGGGGCAAGTGGGGAGTATTCCCTCACCCTCCTGACTTGTACCTGGTCGAAGGTGGGACGTGCTTTGGGGGGGGTCAGGAGGGGAGGTTACTCACTGCGTGATGCCCAGCCTCTGACCTGCTCTTGTAGCCACTGCGCTTATGTGGGGAGTCCCGCTCAGTCTCTGGTCACTGTGCACCGCAGCTATCTGAGAGGCACCAGTGTCGATAACGGGGGAAGTAGCAAAGTGGAAGGGTTAGTGAGGGAGAGGACGAGATTGCTTTGTCGGGGCTGCGTGCTCAAATGCCCCCCGGGCCTCCTGGTAAGGTTTGGCGTTCAGTTGGCCTGGTTCCCCTCATACCCATGACCCTCAGTAATAATCAAGGCACGGTCACCTCAAAGGGCGCTGGATGAAAGCTGTGTGACTTGTGGTCACGTCACATAATCCTTGGGATTTACCAGGATGTTGCCAGGGTTGGAGGTTCTGAGCTACAGGGAGAGGCTGAACAGGCTGGGGCTGTTTTCCCTGGAGCGTCGGAGGCTGAGGGGTGACCTTATAGAGGTTTACAAAATCATGAGGGGGCATGGACAGGGTGAATAGAGAAGGTTTTTCTTCCCCCAGGGTGAAGGAGTCCAGAACTAGAGGGTGTAGGTTAAAGGAGAGAAGGGGAAAGATTCAAAAGAGACCTGAGAGGAGATAAAGCTGTGGAGCATTCACCCTCTCCTCCAGCCAGTGCTGCGGCTTTGACCTCAAATCTGAGCTGTGTCGGTGGGTCTCCCCCCACTCCCCCCAGCATAATGCTGCCTTCCCGGATATACAGGCCGACATCCTTTGTATAAATTCGTGAGACTCACGACCGCTCTCAGTTATCAGCGTTGACTGAATTGAGGCCCTGATTTTTCCCCTGGTGACTTGCTGAGTCAACCCCGTGCCTCCCCTTGTCATGACGGACTGGCGCAGTTCGAGGGGTAAGGGGTGACTGTAGTCAGGCTGTACTAACCCCTGACAATCCCCGGTACCTCAGAGTTACAACAGATCAGGCAGCCCGAGGGGATGGCGAGAGAGAATTTAATTGCGAGAATCCCGAGGCGTTGTGTGTACCCTGAAGGTCACAGCACAGGTGGATAGAGTGGTCAAGAAGGCAGATGGTATGTTTATCTTCATTGGACTGGGTATTGAGTATAAGAGCTGGCAAGTCATGTTAAAATTGTACAAGACATTGGTTCGGCCGCATTTAGAATACTGTGTACAGTTCTGGTGGACATATTACCAAAAGGATGTGGGCACTTTGGAGAGGGTGCAGAGAAGGTTTACGAGGATGGTGCCTGGTATGGAAGGGGCTAGCTATGAGGAGAGGTTGAGTAGGTTAGGTTTATTTTCACTAGAAAAAAGGAGATTGAGGGAGGACCTGATTGAGGTTTACAAAATCATGAAGGGTATAGACAGGGTGGAGAGAGTGAAGCTTTTTCCCAGGGTGAGGGGTTCAGTAACGAAAGGTCACACATTCAAGGCGAGAGGTGGAAAGTTTAAGGGGGTACATGTGGTAAGTACTTCACACAGAGGGTGGTGGGCGTTTGGAACATGTTGCCAGCAGAGGTGGTAGAGGCAGGCACAGTAGATTCATTTAATGTACATCTGGACAGATGCATGAGTAGGTGGGGAGCAGAGGGACACAGATGCTTAGGAATTGACTGACAGGTTTAGACAGTGGATTTGGATCGGCCCAGGCTTGGAGGACCGAAGGGCCTGTTCCTGGGCTGTAAACTTCCTTTATTCTTTGTTCTTTGTTGCTAAGGCAACCCCAGGGCCTGGGGCTTGCTCCCTACAGTGGGGAGGCAGGCCATTCGGCCCATCGGGCCCTCTCCTGGCTAAAAGGAATCACTTCCCCAGATGGACCGAGGAGTTTCAGAGGGAGTTTGTTTCAGCTAAATGTTGGGTGCTGCGTTTAGGTAAGGCGTTGGCGGCATTTTCTCACTGGACTGTTTGTCCGGAAACCCAGCTCACCTCCTGGGGGCCTGGGTTTGAATCCCTCCACGGCAGGATTTGAATACTGCAAAGATTCAAGAGTTCATTGTTGATCATTGGAAAAACCCATCTGGTTCATTAATGTCACAGAGCTGGATAGGCAGGGACCTCCCTCCCTGGAGCGTTAGAGGTTCAGGGGTGATCTTGTACTGGTTTACAAAATCCTGAGGAGTAGAGGTAGGGTGAATGGTGGTTGTTATTTCCTGGGGTGGGGGATTTGCAGACAAGGGGGACACCATTTTAAGGAGAAAGGACAAAGATTTAAAAACAACACGGGGGCAAATTTTGTACACAGTTTGCAAGATTAGATGAGATTCCGTACAGTAAGGAAAAAGGCCCTTCGGCCCACACCCACCCTCTGAAGAGTAAACCACCCAGCCCCATTCCCTTACATTAATACCCTGACTAATGTACCTAACCCTACAGGGCAATTTAGCACGGCCAATCCACCTTAACCTGCACATCCCTGGGCACTATGGGACAATTTAGCACGGCCAATCCACCCTAACCTGCACATCCCTGGGCACTATGGGACAATTTAGCATGGCCAATCCACCCTAACCTGCACATCCCTGGGCACTATGGGACAATTTAGCACGGCCAATCCACCCTAACCTGCACATCCCTGGGCACTATGGGACAAATTTAGCACGGCCAATCCACCCTAACCTGCACATCCCTGGACACTATGGGACAATTTAGCACGGCCAATCCACCCTAACCTGCACATCCCTGGGCACTATGGGACAATTTAGCACGGCCAATCCACCCTAACCTGCACATCCCTGGGCACTATGGGACAATTTAGCACGGCCAATCCACCCTAACCTGCACATCCCTAGGCACTATGGGACAATTTAGCACGGCCAATCCACCCTAACCTGCACATCCCGGGCACTATGGGACAATTTAGCACGGCCAATCCACCCTAACCTGCACATCCCTGGGCACTATGGGACAATTTAGCACGGCCAATCCACCCTAACCTGCACATCCCCGGGCACTATGGGGCAATTTAGCACGGCCAATCCCACCCTAACCTGCACATCCCTGGGCACTATGGGACAATTTAGCACGGCCAATCCACCCTAACCTGCACATCCCTGGGACACTATGGGACAATTTAGCATGGCCAATCCACCCTAACCTGCACATCCCTGGGCACTATGGGACAATTTAGCACGGCCAATCCACCCTAACCTGCACATCCCCAGGCACTATGGGACAATTTAGCACGGCCAATCCACCCTAACCTGCACATCCCTGGGCACTATGGGACAATTTAGCACGGCCAATCCACCCTAACCTGCACATCCCTGGGACACTATGGGACAATTTAGCACGGCCAATCCACCCTAACTTGCACATCCCTGGGCACTATGGGACATTTTAGCACGGCCAATTCACCCTAACCTGCACATCCCTGGGCACTATGGGACAATTTAGCATGGCCAATCCCACCCTAACCTGCACATCCCTGGGCACTATGGGACAATTCAGCACGGCCAATCCACCCTAACCTGCACATCTTTGGACTGTGGGAGGAAACCAGAGCACCCGGAGGAAACCCCACAGACATGGGGAGAATGTGCAAACTCCACACAGTCACCCGAGGGTGGGATCGAACCCGGGCCCCTGGCTCTGTGAGGCCCCATGAGACATGACCTTCCTGAGGAAGTGGTGGATTGTGGGTACAATTATAACATTTAAAAGACATTTGGATAAGGACATGAATAGGAAAGGGTTTTGGAGGGATATAGGATGGGAGCAGGCAGGTGGGACTAGGCTAGTTTGGGGATTATGGTCAGCGTGGACTGGTTAGGCCAAGGGGCCTGTTTCTCTGCTGTGTAGCTCTGTGTCTCTCTAACTAGGGGTGTTTAACCTGATGCAGAATGCTTATGTTATCTCACGTAAGTAGATTTCATGGTATTGAAAGATGCAACAGACATTTGTGTAGCAACTACATGACATTCCTGAGACATATAGGTGTCTGGGCTCACAAGGAGCTTATAGCCTACAACAGGGTAAGATGGAGCCTGAGATCTTTACATTCTCACATCACAGACAATGAAACAAAGACAAATATCATGAGTGTCTCGTTTTTACATGCATTGACCATTTGCCACCTCCTGAGAAATAGAACAGGAAATGACATCACCATAGGAAATGACATCGCCAATCCAAGGAAACTCGAATGTATAAATAGAAAGTGGGCTACACCACCAGTGCTTCATCCGGAGACTCACTGGTGATGTTACCCAGTATGGTGACGAACTGTCTGGAAACAAACCTTCCAGCTCAGTGAGCTAACCTAGATCCAGAATATACACTGACTATAAGGTGTAACGCAACATTGCTCCCCAACCCTCTCTCTTGCCTTTACTCCCTCACATCCCACCCCCACCCCCACCCCACCCACCACCACCACACCCATGCCCCTACCCCCACACTCTGCCCACTGTCTCCCTCTTCATGAGACCTTCCACTCCCTGGTTCCATCCGCAACCCTCCAGTTCACCGTCCCTCTGGGTCCTCCAGTCTACCTCTCTGTCTCCTCATCCTGAGTGAGTGCGAGAACGTGAATGTGAGAGAGAGTGAATGAGAAAGAAAGTGTGTGAATGAGAGAGAGAGGGTGAGTGGGAGGTAGAGAGTGAGTAGGAGGGAGTGAGTGAATGGGAGAGAGAGTGAGTAGGGGAGAGAGTTGGAGAGAATGTGTAGGTGGGAGAGAGTGAATGGGAGAGAGAGTGAGTGAGTGGGAGGGAGAGAATGAGTTGGAGAGAGAGAATGTGTGAGAGGGAGAGAATGAGTGGAAAGGAGAGAGTGAATGGGAGAGAGATGGTGAGTACGAGAGGGCAGGTACTAGAAAAGAGAGACGGTGAGTGGGAAAGAGGGAGACAGAGTGAGAGAGAGAGAGATGCTGAGTGGGAGAGAGAGAGAGACAGAGTGAGAGAGACAGAGAGAGAAAGAGAGAGACGCTGAATGGGAGAGAGAGAGACAGAGTGAGAGAGACAAAGAGAGAGAAAGAGACGCTGAGTGGGAGAGAGAGAGAGAGTGAAAGAGAGACGCTGAGTGGGCCAGAGACAATAAGCAAGAATAACCTTATTAAGGATTAGAACATTACTAAGTTTAGTCATTGTGACAACAGTGTACAGTGACTAAATTATTTTATCTATTGAAGCCATGTGTTTTATACAAGATAACCTATTTGAAGAAATTAATAGTGAGTATTTATCACATCAGATCCCACCTCATTCTTTTATACCCAAGTTTAGATTCACTCTGTTGAGCCAATGCCCCATCATGGGACAGTCCTCCCATCTCTGGTGCCAACCTCGTGAACCCCCCCTGCCCTCTCTCTTTAGCAAGCTGCTCCCTCTACGGCAAGTCTCTCCTCTATTAGACTGGGAGAGAGTGAACGGGAGACAGAGTGTAATCTCTGTGTAATCGTACGAAGGTGCTGTGTGATAACAGTGGGCCATCCCTAGTTCCTCTGCAGCCCCTTTGCAATCAAGATGGTTCTTTTATCTGACTTCTTTAGAACTGAGTTTTCTGCTATTGACAGATTGGAGGGTGCTTGGGGGGGGTGGGGCGCGAGGGGTGAGGAGAGAGTGGTACAGATGGCAAACTCTGGTGCCCACAGCCAAAGACCAAAACAGTGCCAATAGTGGTAAAAGAGCGATTGAGATGAGAATTGGGTGTAAATGGCAGAGACAATAAGGAGAGAAAGGGATCGCTCGGCTGTTAGCAAAAAGGTGACAAGACCCAATCAAGAAGCAGCCGGGGAGCTGGAAGAGAAATGGGCAACCTCTTCCATTGATTATTGATTCGATTTGATTGATTATTGTCACGTGTACTAAAGGACAGTGAAAGGTATTGTTCTGTGTGTAGATCAGACCAAAAGGGTGATAGAATAGAGCGAGGAACACAGTGTTACAGCTGCAGGGAAGGTGGATAGAGAGAGAGAGACATCACCATTAGATTTGAGAGTTGATGGGTCAGTTCATGAGTCTGGTAACAGCGGGGAAGAAGCTGTTCTTGAATCTGTCGATCCGTGTGTTTGAGCTCTTGTCCCTCCTGCCTGAGGGAAGAGGCTGGGAGAGATTATAACCGCGGTGGGAGGGGTCTCTGATGATGTCGGCTGCCTTCCCAAGGCAGTGGGGAGTGTAGATGGAGTCGGTGGATGGAAGGTTGGGTTTGTGTGAGGGACTGGGCTGTGTTCACAGCTCCCTGGAGTCTCTCACAGTCCTGGGCAGGACGGTCGGTGTACCAGGCCATGATGTATCCGGAGAGGATGCTTTCTGTGGGTGCCCCTGTAAAAGATTGGTGAGGGTCCGGAGCCTCCTGAGGAAGTAGGGGTGTCGTTGTGTTTTCCCAACCATCCCACCAACATACGGAATGTTGGTGACTGTCACTCCCAGAGACTTGACCGTCTCCACCTCAGCCCCATCGATGTGGGCAGGGAGGCGTGCTCTCCACTCCACCTCCTGAAGGTGACGACCAGCTCTTTGGGTTGGTTGATGTTGAGGGAGAGATTTTGTTGGCACACCATTCCACCAGTACTCGGTCCCTGCCCTGTAGTCTGTCTCGGCACTGTTTGAGATCCGGCCTACAACGGTGGCGTCGTCAGCGATCTTGCCAATGGAGTTCAGATGAAATTCGCCCACACGGTACAGGGAGTACAGTAAAGGGACCGACGACACAGCCTTGCAGGGTTACTGGTCTTGAGGATTATTGGGGACGAGGTGCTGTTGTCTACTTTTGGCCAGGAAATCGAGAATCCATTTGCAAAGGGAGGAGCAGAGGCCTAGGTGTCAGTGTTTGGAGATCAGTCTGGCTGGGATTATAATATTGAAGGGCTCCTTATTATTGTGATGTTCTCCCCCGACAGTGTAAGATGACGTTCTGTTTTGAAACTCATCCTGGACTCTGTTGATGCTGCCAGACCTGAGTCTCTCCAGTAATTAGAACATAGAGCATAGAACAGGACAGCACAGGCCCTTCGGCCCTCAATGTCGTGCTGGCCGCTTATCCTATTTGAAGATCAGGCCAACCTACATTCCCCTCCATTGCATTACCATCTACGTGCCTCTCTAGTTCTGATTTGTGGAGTCCGGAGTCCTTTCCTCTGGCTTCCTTTCCACAGGGCGGCTCAGTGGTTAGCACTGCTGCCTCACAGCGCCGGGGACCCGGGTTCAAACCCACCCTCGGGCGACTGTCTGTGTGGGGTTCACACATTCTCCCCCTGTCTCTGCGTGGGGTTTCCTCTGGGTGCTCCGATTTCCTCCCACAGTCCAAAGATGTGCAGGTTAGGATGGGTTGGCCATGCTAAATTGTCCCATAGTGCCCAGGGATGTGCAGGTTAGGGTGGACTGGCCGTGCTAAATTGTCCCATAGTGCCCAGGGATGTGCAGGTTAGGGAGGATTGGCCGTGCTAAATTGTCCCATAATGCCCAGGGATGTGCAGGTTAGGGTGGATTGGCCGTGCTAAATTGTCCCATAGTGCCCAGGGATGTGCAGGTTAGGGAGGATTGGCCGTGCTAAATTGTCCCATAATGCCCCGGGATGTGCAGGTTAGGGTGGACTGGCCGTGCTAAATTGCCCCATAGTGCCCAGGGATGTGCAGGTTAGGGTGGCTTGGCCGTGCTAAATTGTCCCATAGTGTCCAGGGATGTGCAGGTTAGGGTGGATTGGCCGTGCTAAATTGTCCCATAGTGTCCCAGGGATGTGCAGGTTAGGGTGGATTAGCCATGCTAAATTGTCCCATAGTGTCCAGGGATGTGCAGGTTAGGGTGGGTTGGCCGTGCTAAATTGTCCCATAGTGCCCAGGGATGTGCAGGTTAGGGTGGGTTGGCCATGCTAAATTGTCCCATAGTGCCCAGAGATGTGCAGGTTAGGGTGGATTGGCCGTGCTAAATTGCCCCATAGTGCCCAGGGATGTGCAGGTTAGGGTGGATTAGCCATGCTAAATTGTCCCATAGTGTCCAGGGATGTGCAGGTTAGGGTGGGTTGGCCGTGCTAAATTGTCCCATAGTGCCCAGTGATGTACAGGTTAGGGTGGATTGGCCATGCTAAATTGTCCCATAGTGCCCAGGGATGTGCTGGTTAGGGTGGATTGGCTATGCTAAATTGTCCGATAGTGCCCAGGGATGTGCAGGTTAGGGTGGATTAGCCATGCTAAATTGTCCCATAGTGTCCAGGGATGTGCAGGTTAGGGTGGGTTGGCCGTGCTAAATTGTCCCATAGTGTCCAGGGATGTGTAAGTTGGGATGGGTTGGCCATGCTAAATTGTCCCATAGTGCCCAGGGATGTGCAGGTTAGGGTGGATTGGCCGTGCTAAATTGTCCCATAGTGCCCAGGGATGTGCAGGTTAGGGTGGATTGGCCGTGCTAAATTGTCCCATAGTGTCCAGGGGTGTGCAGGTTAGGGTGGATTGGCCGTGCTAAATTGTCCCATAGTGCCCAGGGATGGGCAGGTTAGGGTGGATTGGCCGTGCTAAATTGTCCTGTAGTGGAGGTGCATTAGTCAGAGGGAAATGGGTCTGGGTGGGTTACTCTTCAGAGGGTCAGTGTGGACCTGTCGGGCCGAGTGGCCTGTTTCCACACCGTAGGGAATCTAAGTTAAACGTTTCCTCTCCTGATGGGGAAAAGCCAGGGACAATGGCCTTTTTTTCCTTAAAGAGGTCACTCTGAGGGAGTATCTGAAAGGAAGGACAGAGTTGATACTGGGGTCGATGGGGATGGGATTTGAGATTACGGTGATTGTCGGCAATTTGGGATGATTTTTCTGGTAGTTTACTGAGAAGCAGCTGCAACTCAGATATAGTACCTTAACTAATTAGATGTAGAAAGGAAATATATTACCTGTGACAGATGCGAATACCTTTGCAATCCCAGAGCTGTCAAGGAGAATTGAGAAGGGGAGACAGCACCCTCACAGCTTGTCTTCCGGTCTTGGCGTGAAATGGTCCGTGTGATCCTTTCTCGGGCTGACGTGAGGGAAAGTCCCAAACGTCCCCCACGTTTAAAGGGGCGTCGATCTTTAGGTACGTGCGAGCGAAGCAAGGGTGATGTGAGAAGAGCGATTCGAGCATTGACGTAAAGCCAGCTCGATTAAGCAAGTAGCTCCAGGGAGCTGTGAACACAGCCCAGTCCCTCACCTACCTTCCATCCACCGACTCCATCTACACTCCCCACTGCCTCGGGAAGGCAGCTGACATCATCAGAGACCCCTCCCACACCGGTTATAATCTCTCCCAGCCTCTTCCAGAAGACAGGAAAGTTTGGAAACTACAGATTCCCGAACAATGTCTTCCCCGCTGTTATCAGCCCCTTGAATGGAACGCTCCAATGTTAATTCTGATCTCTCTCTCTCTCTCTCTGTGCACCTTCCCTGCAACACTCTGTTCTGCTGCCCTGATTCACTCTCTCATGTTCAGATCCGCCTGTATGGCAGGGGAAACAATGTTTCTTACCCTATCCCAATTCTTGGGGTGGCACAATGGCTCAGTGGTTAGCACTGCTGCCTCACGGCACCAGGGACCCAGGTTCAATGCCACCCTCAGGCAACTGATCGTGTGTGGAGTTTGCACATTCTCCCCCCTGGGTCCGCCTGGGATTTCCTCTGGGTGCTCCAGTTTCCTCCCACAGTCCAAAGATGTGCAGGTTAGGGTGGATTGGCCTTGCTAAATTGTCCCATAGTGCCCAGGGATGTGCAGGTTAGGGTGGATTGGCCGTGCTAAATTATCCCATAGTGCCCAGGGATGTGCAGGTTAGGGTGGACTGGCCTTGCTAAATTGTCCCATAGTGCCCAGGGATGTGCAGGTTAGGGTGGATTGGCCGTGCTAAATTGTCCCATAGTGCCCAGGGATGTGCAGGTTAGGGTGGATTGGCCGTGCTAAATTGTCCCATAGTGCCCAGGGATGTGCAGGTTAGGATGGATTGGCCATGCTAAATTGTCCCATAGTGCCCAGGGATGTGCAGGTTAGGGTGGATTGGCCGTGCTAAATTGTCCCATAGTGCCCAGGGATGTGCGGGTTAGGGTGGATTGGCCGTGCTAAATTGTCCACCATAACCTGCACATGCCTTGACACTTTCTCTCTCTCTCTGTCTCTCTCTCTCTCGCTCTCTGTCTCTCTCTCTCGCTCTCTGTCTCTCTCTCCCTGCCATTCAGGAGAGATGTTAGGATGCACTTGCGCCACTTCCTCTGGCAGCTCATTCCATACACGCACCACCCTCTGTGTGAAAAAGTTGCCCCTTCGGTCCCTTTTAAATCTTTCCCCCTGTCACCCTTAACCTTTGCCCTGTAGTTTTGCATTCCCCTACCCCTGGGGAAAAGACTTTGCCTGTTTACGTTATCCATGTCCCCTCATGATTTTATAAACCTCTAAAAGGTCATCCCTCAGCCTCCGAAACACAAAGGGTGCTGGTTGGTGGGAACTCTGTTCCACCAATGGCAGTGGCTGCTGGATTAGTTGTCAACTTTAAATCTGACTGAGATACATATTTCCGTTAAATAAAGGTTGTAAGGGATATCGGCTAAAGGCAGCTGTGTGGAGTTAGACCACAGATCAGCCATGATCTTATCGAATGGTTGGGGGATGAATGGCCCACCCCATTAACTGCTGCTTATAACTCTTTGTTTTTGGTGACTGCTCCCTCGTCTCTCCAATTCATCATATGTGGCTCGATTTTATTGGATAAATGTTCCTGTGGTGCACCTCTCCACTTCCAAGATTAAACGACAGATTAATTGTTCTTTCACTGTTGTTCTAACGGTGCGTGTGTGAGAGAGTGTGTGTTAGTGTGTGTTAGTGTGTGTTAGTGAGTGTTAGTGTGTGTTAGTGTGTGTTAGTGTGTGTTAGTGTGTGTATGTGAGTGTGTGTCTGTGTGTGTCAGTGTGTGTTAGTGTGTGTTAGTGTGTGTATGTGAGTGTGTGTCTGTGTGTGTCAGTGTGTGTTAGTGTGTGTCTGTGAGTGTCTGTCTGTGTGAGTAAGTGTATGTTTGTTTATGAGTGTTTGTGTATATTTGTGAGTGCATGTGTGTGTGTTTGTGAGCGGAAGTGTGTGTATGTATGTTTGTGAGTATGAGTGAGTGTATGTGTGCATGCGTGTGTGTGAGAATTAATGAGTGCGTGTACAACAATGTATGTCAGTGAGTCACCATGTGTGTATTGCATGTTTGAGTGTGTGTATTCGTATGTGTGTGGGTTTGTGTGAGTGAGCGTGTGACTGATTGTGAGTGTCTGAGGGCATATGTCTGTGTGTGTGAGTGTGTGTGTGTGTGTGTGTGTTTGTGAGTGTCTGGGTGTATATGTCTGTGAGTGTTTGTGAGCGTCTGGGTGTGTATATCTGTGTGTGTTTGTGAGTGTCTGGGTGTGAGTGTCTGGGTGCGTATGTCTGTGTGTATTTGTGAGTGTTTATGAGTGTTTGGGTGTGTATGTGTGTGTATTTGTGTATTTGTGAGTGTCTGGGTGTGTGTGTTTGTGAGTGTCTGGGTGTGTACGTCTGTGTGTGTGTGTTTGTAAATGTCTGGTTGTGTGTGTCTGTGTGTGTGCAGTTGTGTGTGTTTGTGAGTGTCTGGGTGTGTGTGTTTGTAGTTGTGTGTGTTTGTGAGTGTCTGGGTGTGTGTGTCTGTGTGTGTTTGAGAGTATCTGGGTGTGTATGTCTGTGTGTGAGTGTGTGTGTGAGTAAGTGTGTATATTTGTGAGTGTGTGTGGGCTATGGTTTTGAAACTTCACCTACTATAACTCCCACACTTAACCTGGCGCAACACCTCTCAAGAATGTCGCGAAACAGATAAAGAGCTGGAAATTTGTGTTGCAGACGTTTCGTCCCCTGTCTCTGTGACATCCTCAGTGCTTGGGAGCCTCCTGTGAAGCGCTTCTGTGTTGTTTCCTCCGGCATTTGTAGTGGTTTGTCTCTGCCGCTTCCGGTTGTCAGTTCCAGCTGTCCGCTGCCGTGGCTGGTATATTGGGTCCAGGTCGCTGTGCTTATTGATTGAATCTGTGGATGAGTGCCATGACTCTAGGAATTCCCTGGCTGTTCTCTGTTTGGCCTGTCCTATAATAGTAGTGTTGTCCCATGACAAGCAACATGAATTCAACTGGGACAACACTACTAGTATAGGACAAGTCGAACAGAGAACAGCCAGGGAATTCCTAGAGTCATGGCACTCATCCACAGATTCTATCAACAAACACATCGACCTGGACCCAATATACCGGCCACTGTAGCAGACAGCTGGAACTGACAACTGGAAGCGGCAGATTCAGACCACTACAAATGCCGGAGGAAAGATCACAGAAACGCTTCACAGGAGGCTCCCAAGCACTGAGGATGTCACCTAGACAGGGGACGAAACGTCTGCAACACAAATTCCCAGCTCGGCGAACAGAACCACAACAACGAGCACCCGAGCTACAAATCTTCTCACAAACTTTGAAGCAGTTAAGGACTTATGAAAGAACGGAGTCTGGAGATTTGAGGAATTTGTTTTCACAGAGTGTCTTAAAGGGCGAGAGAGAGAGAGAGAGAGAGAGGCAGAGAGATTTGTGATGGGATTCAAGACCCTAGGCAGCAGAACGATGGGATTCGGGGGCGAGGAGGAAGACGATTCGGAGGTTACAGAGGATTGGAGGAGGTTACAGAGGATTGGAGGAGGTTACAGAGGATTGGAGGAAGTTATAGAGGATTGGAGGAGGTTACAGAGGATTGGAGGAAGTTATAGAGGATTGGAGGAGGTTACAGAGGATTGGAGGAGGTTACAGAAGATTGGAGGACGTTACAGAGGATTGGAGGAGGTTACAGAGGATTGGAGGAGGTTACAGAGGATTGGAGGAGGTTACAGAGGATTGGAGGACGTTACAGAGGATTGGAGGAGGTTACAGAGGATTGGAGGAGGTTACAGAAGATTTGAGGAGGTTACAAAGGATTGGAGGAGGTTACAGAAGATTGGAGGAGGTTACAGAGGATTGGAGGAAGTTACAGAGGCAAGGAGGGATTCAAGTGCCAGGTTGAGAATTTCAAGATGGAGAGGATGAGGGTGGTGTGCTGGGGGAGGTGTTAATCAGTCTGGGAGCTGTCACTTTCACACTGAGCATTACAAGTGCCACTGACTGATGAAATGCTGTGAATCGCAATCAGATGAGGCATCAAAGCTCCCCGTCACCCCTTCCCCATCCTGTGTCTGTGTAAAACACCATTCTGTGTGTGACTCGGGGTTTCAGTTTCACTGGCGATGCTGGACCAGACCGGGGCTACGCTGCGTTGGGAGGCACAGCGCCCTATTCAGCACTAACGAAGGGTGCCAATGCTGTGTTTAGCTCCCTCGCTTGTGAACCGTTCTGAATATTCATGTGTTATTGCAAAATAATGAACTGGCTCCAACAGAGAGGGAGAGGAGACTCATTTCCACATTCAGAGAATAATTAGCGGTGAACTGCAATTAGAATCAATCCATTTCCAATGCCTTGCCAAGCCTGCAGTCAACGTTAATCTTCCAGCTCGCTACCTGCACACCCCACTTCGGGCTCACCATCTGTTTAAAGGTCCCTCCAGCTCCCTCCCACCTCATCCCCCCCGGTACTCCAGGCCCCTGAGCACCAAGTCTTCAGCCACAGTGCCCACCACCACCCCGGGTGATGGGAGAGTGCAGGGAGGGGGGGGTTCCATGGGATTGCAGGGATAGATGGACGGGGCTGGAGCCAGGGTCACTCAGAGCCTGGGAATGCCGCAGGGGATGCAGGGCAGGGAGCTGACCTCACCCGTGCCTGGGTTGGGAATGACCGGAGTTTCAGGGGTGGGAGGGACCAAATGAACCTTTCTCGGTCTCCTCAATGAAGGGAAATTGGGAGGGTGTGGGAGGCAGAGGGGGTTAGGGTCAGGGTTAGAGTTAGGGTCAGGGTTAGGTTTAGGGTCAGGGTTAGGGTCAGGTTTAGGGTTAGGGTCAGGGTTAGGTTTAGGGTCAGGGTTAGGGTTAGGGTCAGGATTAGGGTCAGGGTTAGGGTTAAAGTTAGGGTCAGGGTTAAGATCAGGGTTAGGATACGGTTAAGATTAGAATTAGGGTTAGGGTCAAGGTTAGGGTTAGGGTTAGAGTGTGAGTAAGGGTTAGGGTCAGGGTTAGGGTCTGGATTAGGGTCAGGGTTAGGATTAGGGTTGGGGTCTGGGTTAAGATCAGGGTTAGGGTTACAATTAGGTTTAGAATTAGGGTTAGGATTAGGGTCAGGGTCAGGGCTTGGGTAAGAGTTAGAGTCAGGGTCAGGGTTGGGGATAGGGTTAGGGTTTGGGTTAGGGTTAGGGTCAGGGTTAGGGTTGGGGTCAGGATTAGGGTCGGGATTAGGGTTAAGTTTAGGGTCAGGATTGTTGTCAGGGTTAGGGTCAGGGTTAGAGTTTGACTTAGGGTTAGGGTTAAGGTTAGTGTTAGCTTTAGCGTTTGGGTCAGGGTTGGGGATAGGGTTAGCTTTAGGGTCCGGATTAGGGTCAGGGTTAGGGTTAGGGCTAGGGTCACAATTAGGGTTAGGGTAAGGGTTAAAGTTAGTGTAAGGGTTAAGGATAGTTCAAAGTTTGGGAGAAGATTTGTAGCTCGGGTGCTCGTTGTTGTGGTTCTGTTCGCCGAGCTGGAAATTTGTGTTGCAGACGTTTCGTCCCCTGTCTCTGTGACATCCTCAGTGCTTGGGAGCCTCCTGTGAAGCGCTTCTGTGATCTTTCCTCCGGCATTTATAGTGGTTTGCCTCTGCCGCTTCCGGTTGTCAGTTCCAGCTGTCTGCTGCAGTGGCCGGTATATTGGGTCCAGGTCGATGTGTTTGTTGATAGAATCTGTGGGTGAGTGCCATGCCTCTAGGAATTTCCTGGCTGTTCTCTTAAGGGTAATGTTAGGGTTAGGGTTAAGGGTAGGATTAGGGTAAACTTCCAGCTCAGCACTGTCCCCATGACTTGTCCGGACTTGTCCTACCTGCCTATCTCCTTTTCCACCTATCCACTCCACCCTCTCCTCCCTGACCCATCACCTTCATCCCCTCCCCTACTCACCCATTGTACTCTATGCTACTTTCTCCCCACCCCCACCCTCCTCTAGCTTATCTCTCCACGCTTCAGGCTCACTGCCTTTATTCCTGATGAAGGGCTTTTGCCCGAAACGTCGATTTCGCTGCTCCTTGGATGCTGCCTGAACCGCTGTGCTCTTCCAGCACCACTGATCCAGAATCTGGTTTCCAGCATCTGCAGTGATTGTTTTTACCTTAGGGTTAGGGTTAGGGTTAGGGTTAGGGTTAGGGTTAGGGTTAGGGTTAGGGTTAGGGTTAAGGTTAGGGTTAGGGTTAAGGTTAGGGTTAGGGTTAGGGTTAGGGTTAGGGTTAAGGTTAGGGTTAGGGTTAGGGTTTAGGGTAGGGTAAGGAGTAGGGTTCGGGATAGAGTTAGGTTTACGTTTAACGTTATGGTTAGGGTCACGGTTAGGGTTAGGGTTAGTGTTAGGGTCAGGGTTAAAGTTAAGGTTAGGGTTAGGGTCACAGTTAGGGTTAGGGTTAGAGTTAGGTTTAGGGTCAGGATTAGGGTCACGGTTAGGGTTAGGGTTAGGGTCAGTGTTAGGGTCAGGGTTAAAGTTAGGTTTAGGTTACGGGTTAGGATTAGGGGTAGGGTTAGGGTTAGGGTTAGGGTTAAGGGTAGGGTTAGGTTTAGGGTCAGTGTTAGGGTCAAGGTTAAGGTTAGGGTTAGGGTTTGGGTTAGGTTAAGGGTAGGATTAGGGTTCAGGGTAGGGTTAGGGTTAAGGGTTAGGGTTAGGGTTAGGGGTTAGGGTTAGGGTTAGGGTTAGGTTAAGGGTAGGGTTAGG
This sequence comes from Hemiscyllium ocellatum, assembly GCF_020745735.1. Taxonomy (NCBI): domain Eukaryota; kingdom Metazoa; phylum Chordata; class Chondrichthyes; order Orectolobiformes; family Hemiscylliidae; genus Hemiscyllium; species Hemiscyllium ocellatum. The sequence continues at coordinate 8,200,608 of NC_083446.1, forward strand.
GTTAGGGGTAGGGTAAGGGTTAAGGGTTAGGGTTAACATTAGGGTTAGAGTTAGGGTTAGGGTTAGGGTTAGGGGTTAGGGTTAGGGTTACGGTAGGGTTAGGGTTAGGGTTAGGGTTAGGGTTAGGGTTAGGGTTACGGTTAGGGTTAGGGTTAGGGTTAGGGTTAGGGTTAGGTTTACGGTTAGGGTTTGGGTTAGGTTAAGGGTAGGGTTAGGGTTAGGAGTTAAGGTTAGGGTTAGGGTTAGGGTTAGGGCTAGGGTTAGGCTTAACATTCGGATTATGGTTATGTTTAGGGTTAGGGTTAGGGTTAGGGTTAGTGTTAGGCTTAACATTCGGATTATGGTTATGTTTAGGGTTAGGGTTAGGGTTAGGGTTAGGGTTAGGGTTAACATTCGGATTATGGTTATGTTTAGGGTTATGTTAAGGGTCAGGATTATGTTTGGGGTTAGGGTTAGGGTTAGGGTTAGGGTTAACATTCGGATTATGGTTATGTTTAGGGTAATGTTAAGGGTCAGGATTATGTTTGGGGTTAGGGTTAGGGTTAGGGTTAGGGTTAGGGTTAGGGTTAACATTCGGATTATGGTTATGTTTCGGGTAATGTTAAGGGTCAGGATTATGTTTGGGGTTAGGGTTAGGGTTAGGGTTAGGGTTAGGGTTAGGGTTAGGGTTAACATTCGGATTATGGTTATGTTTCGGGTAATGTTAAGGGTCAGGATTATGTTTGGGGTTAGGGTTAGGGTTAGGGTTAGGGTTAGGGTTAACATTCGGATTATGGTTATGTTTAGGGTAATGTTAAGGGTCAGGATAATGTTTGGGGTTAGGGTTAGGGTTAGGGTTAGGGTTAGGGTTAGGGTTAACATTCGGATTATGGTTATATTTAGGGTAATGTTAAGGGTCAGGATTATGTTTGGAGTTAGGGTTAGGGTTAGGGTTAGGGTTAGGGTTAGGGTTAACATTCGGATTATGGTTATGTTTAGGGTTAGGGTTAGGGTTAGGGTTAGGGTTAGGGTTAACATTCGGATTATGGTTATGTTTAGGGTAATGTTAAGGGTCAGGATTATGTTTGGGGTTAGGGTTAGGGTTAGGGTTAGGGTTAGGGTTAACATTCGGATTATGGTTATGTTTAGGGTAATGTTAAGGGTCAGGATTATGTTTGGGGTTAGGGTTAGGGTTAGGGTTAGGGTTAGGGTTAACATTCGGATTATGGTTATGTTTAGGGTTAGGGTTAGGGTTAGGGTTAGGGTTAGGGTTAACATTCGGATTATGGTTATGTTTAGGGTAATGTTAAGGGTCAGGATTATGTTTGGGGTTAGGGTTAGGGTTAGGGTTAGGGTTAGGGTTAGGGTTAGTGTTAGTGCGATAGGGTTAGGGTTAGGGTTAGGGTTAGGGTTAGGGTTAGGGTTAGGGTTAGGGTTAGGGCTGGAATAATCCATGGAATGTTGCAGATTCTGTTTCGTGTTTGGGTTAGGGTGAGACTTATCTATGGAACGTGACAGATTATCTCATGAGGAAAGGTTAGACATGCTCTGCTTGCATCCTCTGGAGGTTACAAGAGTGTGATGTGTGTTGGTTGAAACACATTAAATCCTGAGGGAGTTGACTGTCGGACAGGAGGCCAGGAGTTGGTGCTGGGCCCATTGCTGTTTGTTATCGATAACAATGATTTGGACGAGAATGTACAAGGTATGATTGGTAAGTTTGCAGATGACACTAAAATCGGCGGGATCGTGGGCAGTGAGGAAGGTTACCAGAAATCGCTGCAGGACCTTGAACAGCCGGGGAAGTGGGCAGAGAAATGGCAAATGGAGTTTAATACGGACAAGTGTGAGCTGCTGTATTTTGGAAAGTCAAATCAAGGCAGGAGTTTCCTGGTGAACGGTCGGGCCTTAAGGAGTGTAGTGGGACAGAGGGACATGGAGTTCAGGTGCACGGTTCTCTGAGAGTGGAGTCCCAGGTAGACAGGGCAGTGAGGAAGGTTTTTGGTACACTGGCCTTCATCAGTCAGGGCCTTGAGGATAGACGTTGGGGAGGTATGTTGCAGTTGTACAGGAGGTTGGTGAGGCCGCATTTGGAGTATTGTGTTCAGTTTTGGTCCCCGTGTGATAGGAAGGATGTTATTAAACTGGAACAATTGTGGAAGGAATTTACAAGGATGTTGGCAGGACTCCAGGGTCTGAGTTATAGGGAGAGGTTGGACAAGCGAGGGCTGTTTCCGTTAGAGCGTAGGAGACTGAGGGGGGACCTTATAGAGGTGTATAAGATCATGAGAGGCATGGACAGGGTGAAGGCACTCAGTCATTTCCCCAGGGTCGGGGAATCGAGGACTAGGGGGCATCAGTTTAAGGTGAGAGGGGAAAGAATAAAAGGGAACCTGAGGGGCAACATTTTTACCCAGAGGGTGGTACGCAGATGGAATGAGCTGCCAGAGGAAGTGGATGAGGTGGGTACATGAACAACATTTAAAAGGCATTGGGACAAATCCATGGGGAGGAAAGGGTTAGAAGGAAACGGGCCAAGTGCAGGGACATGGGGTTAGAGCTGGTGGACATTCTGGTCAACATGAATAGGATGATCAGCCACAATCCTATTGGATAACAGAACAGGCTGGAAAGGCTGAATGGCCTCCTCCGGCCTGATTGTTTAGCAGCTTGGGACGGAATGGTGGCTCAGTGGTCAGCACTGCACCAGAGTCCCGGGTTCGGGCGACTGTCTGTGTGGAGTTTGCAAATTCTCCCCCGTGTCAATGTGGGGTTTACTGCGGGTGCTCCGGTTTCCTCCCACAATCCAAAGATATGCAGGTTAGGGTGGATTGGCCGTGCTAAATTGTCCCATAGTGCCCAGGGATGTGCAGGTTAGGGTGGATTGGCCGTGCTAAATTGTCCCATAGTGTCCAGGGATGTGCAGGTTAGGGTGGATTGGCCATGCTAAATTGCCCCCTTGTTTAGGTTATGTAGGGTAGCCATGCAGAGTGTTGTTGGTGCTGCCCTCCTCCCCATTGAGGGGCAAGTGGGGTGTTATCACTCACCCTCCTGACCTGTGCTTAGTCGATGGTGGACAGGAGAAAGTAAGGTCTGCAGATGCTGGAGATCAGAGCTGAAAATGTGTTGCTGGAAAAGCGCAGCAGGTCAGGCAGCATCCAAGGAGCAGGAGAGTCGACGTTTCGGGCATGAGCCCTTCTTCAGGAACGAGCTCCCCACCCCCCAACGCTCAGTAGCAGCAGTGTGTACCATCCAGAAGACGCACTGCAGCAACTCCCTGAGGCTCCTCAGATGGCACCTTCCAAACCCATGACCATCCACAATGGCTAATTCCAGCAGTTACATGGCAACACCCCTGCCCCCTCACTCCCCACCCCGCAAGACCCTCCTCTGACACTCCCCATCCAAACTTGGGAATATATCGGCCGTTCCTTGGGTCAGAATCCTGGAACTCCCTCCCCCAGGGCATTGTGGGTCTAACCCACAGCACATGGACTGCAGCGGTTCAAGATGGCCGCTCACCTCCCCCACCTTCTGATAGGGGGACAATTAGGGAGGGGAGCAATGGATATAGGGTGTAGTCTGCAGCACCCATATCACCCTGAGAGTATGAGGGAGAGATTCCTCTGCCTCTGACTGGATTACTGAGGGTGCTTCAGTGTCAGGAGTGCCTAGAGTCAAGTGTTGGAGTCCACTTCCTCAGAGAACCATGCTGAACAAACACACATCAATGTCCTGGAGATAAGAGATGTTTGGAGACTTCAGTTCTCCATCACTGTCTCTCTAAGATGACAGTTGAAAGCTTCTTTCACAGGCCCTCACTGTGGTTTCAGTAATTTAATCTCAGTCAATGCCCACGGGGGTTAGTGAAAGCCGACACTGTTGAGCTGATCTCTCTCTCTCTCTCCCTCTCTCTCTCTGTGTTCATCAGTTTAAAGATTACCTGGGAAAAAAAACAATTATGTTTGATAGAATGGAGCCTGGTTCCTCGTGAGCTGATGTTTGTCTGTAAAAATCGACAAGCTGATTTAAATAACGTTGTAAGACCCTCCAAGGCCTTAGTGTTGATGGCTCTGCTTGGATTGTTAACACACTAGCATGCTGGTATTACAAGATCGCTCTCTCTCTCTCTCTCTCTCTGTCTGGAGCACTCTGTGGAAGTAGTGAGCTCCTGACTCCTGGCTAGGTCAGACTGCTGAGAGCTTTCACAGCACCCAGTCTGGGTGATTCAACCACACAGACACAGACACACACAGACACACACACATACACACACACACACACATACACACACACACACACATATACACAGAGACACACACACATACAGACACACACATACACATACACACACACATACACATACACACACACACAGACACACACACATAAACACACACACACATAAACACACACACACATACACACATATACACACGCATAGACATGCACACACACACATAGACACGCACACACTCTCACACACAAACACACACACACATACACACATATACACACACGCACATATGCACACACAAAGACACACACTCTCACACACACACACATACACACATATACACACAGACACACACACAGACACACACACACATACACACATATACCCACGCAGACACACACATACATATACACACACACACACGCAGACACACACACATACACACACACATATACACACACACGCAGATACACACACATATACACACACATGCAGACACACACACATACACACACACACATAGACACACACACATACACACATGCAGACACATACACAAGCACACACACGCAGACACACACGCAGACATACACACACACGCAGACACACACACACCCATGCAGACACACTCATGTGCAGACACACACTCAGACACACACCAACGTGCGCATACACATATACACATGCACAAACACTCACACGCACACTCAGGCACACACACACACGCCCACAGACACACACTCAGACACACACACACACACACACACACACAGTCGAGTCATAGAGCTGTATAGCACAGAAACAGACCATTCGCTCCAACGCATCCAAGCTGACCAGATATCCGAAATTAACCTAGTCCCATTTCCCAGCATTTGACCCCTAAACCCTTCCTATTCACCTCCCCATCCAGATGCCTTTTAAATGTTGTCATTGTACCAGCCTCCAGCACTTCCTCTGGCAGCTCGTTCCACATACGCACCACCCTCTGGGTGAAAAAGTTGGGTCCCTTTCCCCTCTCAGCTTAAACTTATGCCCTTTAGTTCTGGACTCCCCCACCCTGGGGAAAAAGACCTTGCCTATTCACCTTCTCCCCCCCTTCTGAATTCCTGTCGCTCTGTGACCTCAAGGAAGGCCCTGGGCTAGGCCCTGGGCTAGGCCCTGGCTAGGCCCTGGCTAGGCCCTGGCTAGGCCCTGGCTAGGCCTGCTGTCACTGAGAGTACCCATTGCAGGGGCAGCAGACGGGGAAGAAGGTAAATAGTACCTTGGCCTCCACAGCGAGAGGTTTGGAGTACAGGAGCGGGGATAGTCTTGCTGCCATTGTACAGGGTGAGACCAACCCTTGGTATATTGTGTGCAGTTCGGGGGTCTCCCTATGTGAGGAAGGATGTGGATGGAGTGCAGGGAAAGGTTCTCAGACTAATTCGAGGGGCTGGAGGCTGAGGCAAGACCTTCTAGAGATTTACGAAATCCACCCCCCCGACCCTCAGTAGCAGCAGTGTGTACCATCTACAAGACGCACTGCAGCAACTCCCCAAGGCTCCTCAGGCAGCACCTTCCAAACCCACCACCATCTTAGAAGGACAAGGGGCTGCAGATACATGGGGAACACCTCCCCCCCCAACAAGTTCCCACCGCTCCCCATCCCGACTTGGGAATATATCGGCCGTTCCTTGGGTCAGAATCCTGGAGCTCCCTCCCCCAGTGCATTGTGGGTCTGACCCACAGCACATGGACTGCAGCGGTTCAAGATGGCCGCTCACCCCACCCACCTTCTCAAAGGGGGAGGCAACTAGGGATGGGGGGAGGTGATAAATGTTTGGCCCAGCCAGATACACCCACATCCCACAAAAAAAATGAATAGATAATTTTCAAAAGAGCAGGGGAGGCGTGGATAGGGTGAATAGTCTAAGGATTACGGAGGGTGGGGGCTGTTTCAGACTGAGATGGGGAGAGATGTCTTCCCCCAGAGAGTGGGGGGTGGGGCGATCCTGTGGGATTCTCTGTTACAGAGAGGGGTTGGGGCCGAAACATCGAATGTTTTCAACGAGGAGTTGGATCGAAGGCTGAAGGAATCGAAGAGTCATGGGAGAGACAGAGAGCGGGAACAGGGGACTGAGTGGGATGATGAGCTACCAGGGAATCAGCCAGGGAATCAAAGCTAATGGGGACCGTGCAGTGAAGTAGACGTGAGGATTATTGGATGAGCCATGATTGGCGGAGGGGTTGCGAGGGGCCGAATCGCGTACTCCAGCTCCGATCGCCTCTGCTGGTACATTTCTTGGTGCCCCCTAGTATTCTGTGCTGTCTACCTGCTGTGATCCTGTGTCGCAACTCTGACATATCGGACCTTATCAAAGTCCTTTTTGCCCACCCAGGTACGGGACATCTCCCGCTTCCCCTCCATCCACCGGGATTGACACTGGATCAAAAAAAGCTCTTGTGGATTAATTTTGCGCAAATTCCCTTTCACGAGACCACGGTAACGCTGTCTGTTCACCATCTCGGTTTTCCGAGCAGCCCACTGTAGCTTCCTCAGAAGCAGAGGTGGTGGTGTAGGGGTAATGTCACTGGCTTACCAGTCTAGATGCCGCAGTGTTCTGCAGATACAGGTTCAAATCCCACTGCGAAACTGTGAGGTTAGGTGGGAAGCGTAGAGGCGCGGACTGTTTTCTAAACAGGGAAAGGCTTCAGAAATCTGAGGCACAAAGGGACTGGGGAGTCCGAGTTCAGGATCCCCTTCAGGTTAACACACAGGCTCAGTTAGGAAGGCAAATGTGACCTTAGGGTTCATTTCCGAGCAGGGATGTGCTGCTGAGGCTCTATAAGGCTCTGGTCAGACCACATTGGGAATATCGTGAGCAATTTCGGACCCCGTGTCTAAGGAAGGATGGTGCTGGCCCTTGGAGGGAGGGATCCAGAGGAGATTTACAAGAACGATCCCGGGGATGAGGGGCTTGTCGTATGAGGAGCGGGTGAGGACTCTGGGTCTGTACTCAATGGGGTTTAGAGGGACGGGCGGAGGGTGGAGGATCTGATCGAAACTTACTGAGGGGCCTGGGTAGAGTGGGCGTGGGGAGGATGTTTAGGAGGGACATGGACCTGAGGGCACAGCCTCAGAGATAGGGAGGGATTTCTCCAGCTGGAGTGAGGGGGAGTCTGTGGGACACATTGGCACAGAGGGCTGTGGAGGGGGAGTCGTTAAGGCAGAGAGAGAGATAGGATCTTGATTGGCGAGGGGTGGGGGGGGTCAAGGGTTACGGGACAGAATGGGGTTGGGAAAACGAAGTGTTCCTTCTTTTTCCCACTTCCCAGCATTTGGTTATTATTTCACCATAGAGTCATAGAGATGTACAGCACGGAAACAGACCCTTTGGCCCAACCCCTCCATACTGACCATAGAGTCATAGAGATGTACAGCACGGAAACAGACCCTTCGGCCCAACCCCTCCATACTGACCATAGAGTCATAGAGATGTACAGCACGGAAACAGACCCTTCGGTCCAACCTGTCCATGCCGGCCAGATATCCCAACCCAACATCAGACCAAATGGAGGAGGAGGCTCAATGGGCCTCCTAGTCTTATTGAGTGGACATGAAGGGCTGAGTGGCCTGATCCTCCTCCAGCTCCAACTGCTGTCACTGGCAGCCTCGCATCCTTCAAGGATAACGGGTCTCTCGCTCTTGAAGAGGCTGAGCAACAACGAGGTGGAGGGTTGGATTCAAGGCCAACGTTACCATGCGCACGGCAGTATTGGCGTGGGAATCTAAGAGAGGGCAGGAAACTTCAGGGGACAATCCCATTGGCTGAGAAATCCGCCTCGCCGGCATTGAGTGTTTGAAGGAAATTCACTGTTTAAGTAAAGTTTAAGTTGCTTCTTGCCCGAGGCAGGAATAAACAAGCGCACCGCTGGAGAGCAGCTGTAATGAGTTTAATCTGATTCCTACAGCAGCAGTCGTGTTAGCTCTCCTCATCTCTGGTCTTATAAACCCCGGGCTCCGAGTGCAGCTCAAACCGAGAGAGAAAGAGAGAGGGAGAGAGAGAAGGAAAGAGAGAGAGAAAGGAAGAGAGAGAGAAAGAAAGAGGGAGAGAGAAAGAGAGAGAGAAAGAGAGAGAGAAAGAGAGAGAAAGAGAGAAAGAAAGAGAGAGAGAAAGAAAGAGAGAATTTGCGAAAAAAAAGTGTTCCTTCTTTTTCCCACTTCCCAGCATTTGGTTATTATTTCACCATAGAGTCAGAGATGGACAGCATGGAAACAGACCCTTCGGCCCAACCCGTCCATGCCGACCAGATATCCCAACCCAATCCAGTCCCACCTGCCAGCACCTGGCCCATATCCCCCTAAACCCTTCCTATCCATGTCCCCATCCAGATGCCTTTTAAATGTTGTCATTGTACCAGCCTCCACCACTTCCTCTGGCAGCTCATTCCATACACACACCACCCTCTGTGTGAAAAAGTTACCCCTTAGGTCTCTTTTATATCTTTCCCCTCTCACCCTAAACCTATGCCCTCTAGTTCTGGACTCCCCCACCCCAGGGAAAACACCTTGCCTATTTATACTATCCACAACCCTCATGGTTTTATAAACCTCTATAAGGTCACCCCTCAGCCTCCGACGCTCCAGGGAAAACAGCCCCGGCCTGTTCAGCCTCTCCCTGTAGCTCAAACCCTCCAACCCTGGTAAATCTTTTCTGAACCCTTTCACAACATCCTTCCGATCGGAAGGAGATCACGGTTAAGTATTCGATGGGCGAGTAACTGACAATTTATTTCCCTTTGTCGCTTGTACCTTCAAAGTGAGGCAGGAGAGCTCGGGGCATGCATTGTGTGGCGTGTGACAAGTCAGGAACACACCGTGTATTCTGAACGAAAAGAAAACTCTTGCTCGGACTTCAGGTTTTTGGAACTCCTTGAGTCATGAGGTAGATGACTATGCGCGCAGTGTGTTTTGGCAGTATTCACGCCTCAGACTGGGAGCGCGGGAGTCCTCCAAGCAAGCTAAGGGAACCAGCCAGGAGGAGCCAGGATCCCCTTAAATAGTCCATTCGGGATAGAAGTGAGATTGAGCGTTCTTTAGAATGGGACAGCCACAGGGCTGTCCAGGGAAGGATATTTTGAGGGGGTAACCTATGATCCTGCCTTTTCCTTATGATAAAGCCAAATGTAAAGTGTGTCCCAGACGCGACGCGATTGAGATATTAAGCAAAACACAATTTAATTAAACGCTGTAGTTAAAACACAACCGAAGAAAGAGGAATTTAGAATAACAACTCCATTGAAGACTTAACAGAATGATACAAACAGGCTCTGGAGAGGAAGTAAAGAAGATGAACAAATTTGCCGAAAGAAGGCGTTTTAGCAATAGTGATCATAATATGGTAGAATTTTACAATGAGATCGAAGTTGGATCTCAATATCAACAGTCCTAAATCTGAACTCAGTAAATTATTAAGATGAATTGGCTACAGGTGGAATCAGAAAATCCATTAAAATGTTTGGCTGTTGTGGTTTTAAAACAAAGCTGTTGCATGTTCTCCAACAAATATGTATTTGTCTAAGACACGAAAGGGTAAGCTGAGCTAAAGATTGCTTTTGATCAGGATGAGAAGCTTGTAAGGTTGAGATAGTTGGGTTCGGGGAGAAAGTGAGGTCTGCAGATGCTGGAGATCAGAGCTGAAAATGTGTTGCTGGAAAAGCGCAGCAGGTCAGGCAGCATCCAAGGAGCAGGAAATTCGACGTTTCATTCCTGATGAAGGGCTTATGCCCGAAACGTCGAATTTATAGTTCCTTGGATGCTGCCTAACCTGCTGAGATAGTTGGGTTATCATGCAAATGTTTCATTACCACGCTGGGTAACTACATCAGTGTGGCTTCTGTGAAATCCTGCTTGTCTGTCCCACTTGGTTTTCATGTGGTCCGGTCTGTTGGGGTGAGCGTCACTTCTGGGTCGATCTCTATGTGTTTGCCAATGGCCTTTCTGGTTGAAAACCAGGCCTTCCAAGAGCTCCCTTGCGTGTCTTTGATTGACTTGTCGGGGAGTAGCTTCTAAAGTTACCAGATGTGGTAAACCTGAGGATTGGGAGCCACTTAAAATCCAACAAAAGACGACCAAGTGTTATGGACCACATCGGCACAGTGGTTAGCACAGCTGCCTCACAGCGCCAGGGATCCGGGTTCAATACCCGCCTCGGGTAACTGTCTGTGTAGAGTTTGTACATTCTCCCCGTGTCTGTGTGGGGTGTCCTCTGGGTGCTCCAGTTTCCTCCCACAGTCCAAAGATATGCAGGTTAGAGTGGGTTAGCCGTGCTAAATTGTCCCATAGTGCCCAGGGATGTGTAGGTTAGGGTGGATTGGCCGTGCTAAATTGTCCCATAGTGCCCAGGGATGTGTAGGTTAGGGTGGATTGGCCGTGCTAAATTGTCCCATAGTGTCCAGGGATGTGTAGGTTAGGGTGGATTGGCCGTGCTAAATTGTCCCATAGTGCCCAGGGATGTGTAGGTTAGGGTGGATTGGCCGTGCTAAATTGTCCCATAGTGTCCAGGGACGTGCAGGTTAGGGTGGGTTGGCCGTGCTAAATTGTCCCATAGTGCCCGGGGATGTGCAGGTTAGGGTGGATTGGCCGTGCTAAATTGTCCCATAGTGTCCAGAGATGTGCAGGTTAGAGTGGATTGGCCGTGCTAAATTGTCCCATAGTGTCCAGAGATGTGCAGGTTAGAGTGGATTGGCCGTGCTAAATTGTCCCATAGTGCCCAGGGATGTGCTGGTTAGGGTGGATTGGCCGTGCTAAATTGTCCCATAGTGCCCAGGGATGTGCAGGTTAGGATGGATTGGCCGTGCTAAATTGTCCCATAGTGTCCCAGGGATGTGTAGGTTAGGGTGGATTGGCCATGCTAAATTGTCCCATAGTGCCCAGGGATGTGCAGGTTAGGGTGGATTGGCCGTGCTAAATTGTCCCATAGTGCCCAGGGATGTGCAGGTTAGGGTGGATTGGCCGTGCTAAATTGTCCCATAGTGTCCCAGGGATGTGTAGGTTAGGGTGGATTGGCCATGCTAAATTGTCCCATAGTGCCCAGGGATGTGCAGGTTAGGGTGGATTGGCCGTGCTAAATTGTCCCATAGTGCCCAGGGATGTGCAGGTTAGGGTGGATTGGCCGTGCTAAATTGTCCCATAGTGCCCAGGGATGTGCAGGTAAGGGTGGATTGGCCGTGCTAAATTGTCCCATAGTGCCCAGGGATGTGCAGGTTAGTGTGGATTGGCCGTGCTAAATTGTCCCATAGTGCCCAGGGATGTGCAGGTTAGGGTGGATTGGCCGTGCTAAATTGCCCCATAGTGTCCAGGGATGTGCAGGTTAGGGTGGATTGGCCGTGCTAAATTGCCCCATAGTGTCCAGGGATGTGCAGGTTAGGGTGGATTGGCCATGCTAAATTGCCCCATAGTGTCCAGGGATGTGCAGGTTAGGGTGGATTGGCCGTGCTAAATTGCCCCATAGTGTTAGGTGCATTAGTCAGGGGTAAACGTAGGGTAATGGGTCTGGGTGGGTTGGTCTTCGGAGGGTCGGTGTGGACTTGTTGGGCTGAAGGGCCTGTTTCCATAGTGTAGGGAATCGAATCTAATCATGTCAGAGCCCCTCAAAATAATTTAAGGGTGTAACCTAGACCCGACCTTTTCCTTATGTTAAAGACAAACGTAACGTCTGTCCCAGATGCGACGCGACTGAGATATTAAGCAAAACACAATTTATTTAAACACAGTAATTAAAACACAACTGAAGAAAGAGGAATTTAGAATAACAACTCCATTGAAAACTTAACAGAATGATACATATAGTAACTATAACTGATAAACTGGTCGAATGTAGTAACATCCTGTAAATACGCCCCATGGCAAAAATAGAAGGAAAATTCAGACCCATGCAGTTGTCCAATCCAGGAGGAAATAAAGAAACGTCGAGAGAAGATTCCGAGAGAGTGGCAGCCGGGAGACATTCACTGAAGCTTCCAACCCCGTTGAGATCCCTGAGGCAACTCAGAAATCCGCACCTGTGAGAGATAGTCAAATTCATTCAGGCTGCGTTGAAAAAGAAACCAAAGGTCTCCCAAGCTGTTTTCTCAAGAGATCATCAGTAGCTTGGTCAGCGTTACAAACCTGTCTTCGAAACAAAACCAGGGCGATTGAACCTCTTCAGGTGATGGCTTTGCTAAAGCAAAGCGAATAAAGAGAGATATGGATGCAAGCTAGTGAGAATCACAAAGGCAGACTGTAGAAGCTTATTTAACTGAGGCAGTGGTTAGCGCTGCTGCCTCACGGCACCAGGGACCCGGGTTCAGTCCCACCCTCGGGCGACTGTCTGGGTGGAGTTTGTGCGTTCTCCACGAGTCTGCGTGCGTTTCCTCCCACAGCCCAAAGGTGTGCAGGCCAGGGTGGATCGACCGTGATAAAATTGCCCCACAGTGTTCAGAGATGTGCAGGTTTAGGTGCATTGGTCAGGGGTAAATGGGAGGTAATAGGGTAGTGGATCTGGGTGGTTTACTCTTCAGAGGGTCGGTATGGACCTGTTGGGCCGAAGGGCCTGTTTCCACACTGTGGGGATTCGGTGATTCGAAACAAGAAGATACCTCTCTGCCCCCATCTGAAGGGATGATGAGGAACATTGGGCACAGCCAGCAGTACGCACATGTGGGGTTTCTGGTATACAGCAGTGAGCTACAGTGTGAACCCCAGTTGAGTTTCTTAAGTCGGTGCTTATTGCAATTCATGGCAAAATTCAGCTGATTCGATATGTGGAGCACATTATCGCATTTAGTGTTGAACAGACTGCCCTGGGTCTGAAATGCGCAGCCTGGTCGCATACAGACAGCACTCCACCAATGGAAAGCAGCCGAAGGGACATACAGCACGGAAACACTTGTCCATGCCAGCCAGATATCCCAACCTCATCTCGTCCCATTTGCCAGCATAGAACATAGAACATAGAACATAGAAAAATACAGCGCAGTACAGGCCCTTTGGCCCTCGATGTTGCGCCGATCCAAGCCCACCTAACCTACACTAGTCCACTATCCTCCATATGCCTATCCAATGCCCGTTTAAATGCCCATAAAGAGGGAGAGTCCACCACTGTTACTGGCAGGGCATTCCATGAACTCACGACTCGCTGAGTAAAGAATCTACCCCTAACATCTGTCCTATACCTACCACCCCTTAATTTAAAGCTATGCCCCCTCGTAATATCTGACTCCATACGTGGAAAAAGGTTCTCATGGTCAACCCTATCTAAACCCCTAATCATCTTGTACACCTCTATCAAGTCACCCCCTAAACCTTCTTTTCTCCAATGAGAACAGCCCCAAGTGCCTCAGCCTTTCCTCATACGACCTTCCCACCATACCAGGCAACACCAGCACTTGGCCCATATCCTTCTAATATCCTAACCTAATCTCGTCCCCTTTCCCAGCACTTGGCTCATAAGCCTGTAAATGCACAGCAGGTCAGGCAGCATCCAAGGAGATGGAGCCCTTCATCAGGAAAGGGCTGCTACCTGAAACGTCGATTTTCCTGCTCCTCGGATGCTGCCTGTCCTGCTGCGCTTTTTCAACACCACTCTAATCTTGAATCTCATCTCCAGCACTTGCAATCCTCACTTGGCCCATATCCCTCTAAACCCTTCCTATTCACATCTCCCATTAAATGTTGTCATTGTACCAGTCTCCACCACTTTCTCTGGCAGCTCATTCCATACACACACCACCCTCTGGGTGGTAAAGTTGCCTCTTAAGTCCCTTTTATCTCTTTTCCCTCTCACCTTGAACCTGTGCCTGAACTTAGAGTCATAGAGTCATAGAGATGTACAGCACGGAAACAGACCCTTCGGCCCCATCCCTCCATACTGACCATAGAGTCATAGAGATGTACAGCACGGAAACAGACCCTTCGGCCCAACCCGTCCATGCCGACCAGATATCCCAACCCAATCTAGTCCCACCTGCCAGCACCTGGCCCATATCCCTCCAAACCCTTCCTATTCATATCCCCATCCAAATGCCTCTTAAATGTTGTCATTGTACCAGCCTCCACCACTTCCTCTGGCAGCTCATTCCATACACGTACCACTCTCTGTGTGAAAACATTCCCCCTTAGGTCCCTGTTATATCTTTCCCCTCTCACCCTAAACCTATGCCCTCTAATTCTGGACTCCCCCAGCCCAGGGAAGAGACTTTGTCTATTTATCCTATCCATGCCCCTCATGATTTTATAAACCCCTATAAGGTCACCCCCTCAGCCTCCGACACTCCAGGGAAAACAGCCCCAGCCTGTTCAGCCTCTCCCTACACCTCAAACCCTCCAACCCCGGCAACCTCCTTGTAAATCTTTCCTGAACCCTTTCAAGTTTCACAACTTCCTTCAGAGAGCTTATCGTCAGCCAGCCCCTGGGGTTGTACGCAGCTAAATATAAAATAGATATTCCTACGTACAGGGCATGCTTTCACACTGCCCCCACTGGATGGGATCACGTTCAGACAGAAATGTTTGTGAGTCCATAAGCCCATAAGCCACAGGAGTGGAAGTAAGGCCATTCAGCCCATCGAGCCCATTCTGCCATTCAATCATGGCTGATAGGCGTTGCTATGCCAGTCAGACTTCTGTAAGTCAGAGGGGTGCCCCTTCTCCCCACTCCCTGTCAACTCTTTGGTCCCCTTTTGCAAGGAAGGGTACGTTTACATCAGAGGCACGTCAGGGCAGGGTTGAGCGGGGTTGGGCGTCAAGACCCATTGGTGGATAGGACACGATGGCATCATGGGAGTACCGGCTAACCAGTAATCCAGGGTCTTTACCATCCACCCTCTTTCGGCTTCGAAACACACCGGGCACTCTGAGCAAAATCCGGCGAAAACTATATCCAAGGGCCGCTGTTGTTAAAATCTCACTTTCAGGAGGATTGTTTGGAATGGTGATCAGTGGGCAAGCACAGGGCCTGATGGCCCGAATGGCCTCCATCTGTGCCAAATACACTGCCTGGCAGGTTTAGCATAACCTCTCAACCTGTGTGCTGTCTTCTGAAAGCCCTTGGGTTTAATTAACTGCTTTCCAAAGCTCAGCTGTCAGCTTGAAAGAATACAACTGTAGGTCTTGGCATCTTCTTTCAGAACCACTTCCCCTTCCACCTGCTTCCTTCCACCTGTCCAATCTGAAGACTCTTTCAAGCCGTTCTCTTACGGTGGCTCAGTGTTCAGCGCTGCTGCCTCACAGCACCAGGAATCCAGGTTCGATCCCACCCTCGGCCGACTGTCTGGGTGAAGTTTGCATGTTCACCCCGTGTCTGCGTGGGGTTTCCTCCGGGTGCTCCGGTTTCCTCCCACAGTTTAAAGATGTGCAGGTTAGGGTGGATTGGCCGTGCTAAATTGTCCCATAGTGCCCAGGGATGTGCAGGTTAGGGTGGGTTGGCCGTGCTAAATTGTCCCGTAGTGCCCAGGGATGTGCAGGTTAGGGTGGATTGGCCGGGCTAAATTGTCCCATAGTGCCCAGGGATGTGCAGGTTAGGGTGGGTTGGCCGTGCTAAATTGTCCCGTAGTGCCCAGGGATGTGCAGGTTAGGGTGGATTGGCCGGGCTAAATTGTCCCATAGTGTCCAGGGATGTGCAGGTTAGGGTGGATTGGCCGTGCTAAATTGTCCCATAGTGCCCAGGGATGTGCAGGTTAGGGTGGGTTGGCCGTGCTAAATTGTCCCGTAGTGCCCAGGGATGTGCAGGTTAGGGTGGATTGGCCGTGCTAAATTGTCCCATAGTGCCCAGGGATGTGCAGGTTAGGGTGGATTGGCCGTGCTAAATTGTCCCATAGTTCCCAGGGATGTGCAGGTTAGGGTGGATTGGCCGTGCTAAATTGTCCCATAGTGCCCAGGGATGTGCAGGTTAGGGTGGGTTGGCCGTGCTAAATTGTCCCGTAGTGCCCAGGGATGTGCAGGTTAGGGTGGATTGGCCGGGCTAAATTGTCCCATAGTGCCCAGGGATGTGCAGGTTAGGGTGGGTTGGCCGTGCTAAATTGTCCCGTAGTGCCCAGGGATGTGCAGGTTAGGGTGGATTGGCCGGGCTAAATTGTCCCATAGTGTCCAGGGATGTGCAGGTTAGGGTGGATTGGCCGTGCTAAATTGTCCCATAGTGCCCAGGGATGTGCAGGTTAGGGTGGGTTGGCCGTGCTAAATTGTCCCGTAGTGCCCAGGGATGTGCAGGTTAGGGTGGATTGGCCGTGCTAAATTGTCCCATAGTGCCCAGGGATATGCAGGTTAGGGTGGATTGGCCGTGCTAAATTGTCCCATAGTTCCCAGGGATGTGCAGGTTAGGGTGGATTGGCCGTGCTAAATTGTCCCATAGTGCCCAGGGATGTGCAGGTTAGGGTGGATTGACCGTGGAAACTGCAGGGACCGGGTGGGAAGCTCTTTGGAGGGTTGGTGTGGACTTGATGGGCCGAATGGGCTGTGAATAATTCAAGGAGCTATGTATTAAATAGTACAAGTGACTTTTACTGGTGATCAATCCCTCACGCACCGCCCCATCCTGAGATCCATGATCCCCTTGTCGGGACTCTATGACCATCTTGTGCAGCTGAGGCAGCGTGAGGCCGGTTATGAACCGAGCGCTGGAATCAAGTGACTAACCGTGACCCTGAATCCATTGTCGATTGTTGGAAAATTGCTGGTTCAGTGACGTCCGTTATCGAAGGGATCTGCTGTCTTTACCCGGGTCTGGGCCTACACGTGACTCCAGACCCTCAGCAACATGTTGGACTCTCAACTGTCGCTCTGGGCAAGGAGAGATGGGAACATGGGACCAGCCTTCATCCTGGGAATGAATGGGCCAAAACGTCCCTTTCTCTTCCAACCTGATGCTGTGGTCTATCTTGACTCCTCATGGTTAAAATCTGCTTTCTTTCTCTTGCTAACCTGAAAGCCAAGATGATTTTTCACTGGTCTCATTTTCACTGGTCACAAATTTACTACATTTGTGCAGTAATGCCTGTTTTCAGGGGGAGGCGAATAACGCTGTTTATTGGTGAGGACAATAGATCGTTAAACAGGGAGAGAAAACATATTGCGAAAACAATATTTCTTTCGGGCATGTGTCGGGGCCAGGGAAGATTAAGAATTTAAGATTTGGGCTGTGAATAATTCAAGGAGCGATGTATTAAATAATACAATTGACTTGTACATTGACACTTGCTGTTACTTGTGGTCAATCCCTCACGCACCGCCCCATCCTGAGTTCCATGACCCCTCCAGACATGCCACTCCCCAGATTATCTCTGCCCCTCCAAATCCTGCTACCCTCCGCCCCTCCCCGATTCTAATCCTTCTACCATCACCACCGTGCCTTTGGTTCCCTGATTCCCGAAAGCAGTGGAATTCTCTCTATTTCTTCCCTGCCTTTTTAAGACATTCCTTACACAAACATCTGCTCCAGACTCAGAAGCAACAAGTGTTGGCGATCACAGCAGGTCAGGCAGCACCCGTGGAAAGAGGGGACAAGCTAACATCTTGAGTCGAGATGACTCTGCATCAGGGCTGAAGGGACGTGTGGAGGGGCACAGCCCTTACGGTGTAGTTTTGGTGGGAGGGGGTGGCGTGGGTGTTGGACGCTGGCAGAAAAGATGTTCAGGTGAAGTCAACGGAATGTGACTCAATGACAAAACCTACTTCTGTGAAGCATCTTGAGTTTGGGAGCTGGGACGTTCATGTTGGGGTTGTACAGGACATTGGTGAGGCTTCGTCTGGATCACTGTGTCCAGTTCTGGTCGCCCTGTTACCCTCTGAGAAAAAGAACAGGAAGTGACATCATCCCAGCAAATGACGTCACCACGAGAAATGACATCACCACGAGAAATGACATCACCAACCCAAGCAAATCTAACCGCATAAATAGAAAGCGGGTCAGAAGAGATTGAGTTATAGAGAAAGGCAGGGACATTTTTCATTGGAGTGTTGGACGCTGAGAGGTGACCTTACAGAACCCTGAGGGGTATCGATTAAGACAAATGGCGGGTGTCTTTTCCCGAGGGTGGGGAGATTTCAAGAAAAGGTGAGAGGTGAGAGGAGGCATGAGGGGGCAACTCTTACACAGACAGTGGTTGATGTGTGGAATGTAACTCCCGAGGAGGTGGTGGATGTGTGCATTTACAATGTTGGAAAGACGTTGAGATAAATACATGAATAGGAAAGGGTTTGGAGGGATATGGGCCAGGAGCAGGCAGGTGGGACTAGTTTGGGATTATGGACAGGTTGGGCCGAAGGGTCTGTTCCTGCGCTGTATGACTCTGTGTTCCTATTGTTGAAGCTGCAATATTCCTGCCAGCTGGTGACTAATGCAGAGGGAAGCCACTGTTTAATAGGAACAGCACAGTCATCCTGAGGTCATTCAGTGGCAAGAAACATTGGCACCACAACAAAGCAGAATCCAACCATTATCCACTGGCATTACCGTCGCTGGATTCCCTCACTATCAGCATCCTGGAGGGGAGGTTAACCACTATCCAGAAATTCAACTGGACCAGCCAGGGATACATGACAGGGTGCCAACTTAGAGGGGTGGCCGAGATGAGGAGAAATGCCTTCTCTCAGGCTCACGTTGCGAGTATTTGCAACTCGTTGTCACAGAGGGCTATAAGGTGGAGGAGAGGGGGAAGGGTAGAGTCCTTGTCTATAGTTAAGGCTGAGACAGAGAGATTCTTGCTCAGTCAGCGCAGGAAAATGGATGTGAGGAATGCAGGGTCAGCCATCGAATGGCAGAGCGTTCTCGAGGGGCCGAATGGCCTACTCCTGTTCCTATTTCTTAAGATCTTCTAGTCACCTGCATCGGCTGAATTAACAAGAGGGATAGGCCATCCTAGGAGAAGGGAAGCTTATTTTCAGTTTATAGACTTCTCCAGCTTGAGTTGACCTTTTTTTATAGTGGGATCATAGAGTCCTGGATGTAGGTTTGCTCGTTGAGCTGGAAGGTTCATTTTCAGACGTTTCGTCACCGTACTAGATAACATCATCAGTGAGCCTCTGGATGAAGCACTGGTGTTAGTGACCCGCTTTCTATTTCTGTGTTTACGTTTCCTTGGGTTGGTGATGTCATTTCTCGTGGTGACGTCATTTGCCGGGATGATGTCACTTCCTGTTCTTTTTCTCAGGGGGTGGTAAATGGGATCCAAGTCGATGGGTTTGTTGATAGAGTTCCGGTTGGAATGCCATGCTTCTAGGAATTCTCACGCGTGTCTCTGTTTGGCTTGTCCTAGGATGGATGTGTGGTCCCAGGGTCATTGCAGCTCAGAGATAGCCCCTTTGGGCCAACCTAGCCCATGCCACCAAAATGTCCGTCTACGCTAACCCCATTCCCCTGCACTTGGCCCATATCCATCTAATCCTTTCCTATCCATGTATTTGTCCAAATGTTGTTAATGTACCCGCCTCAACCGCTTCCTCTGGCAGCTCATTCCATCTGCGTACCACCCTCTGGGTAAAAATGTTGCCCCTCAGGTTCCCTTTTATTCTTTCCCCTCTCACCTTAAACTGATGCCCTCTAGTCCTCGATTCCCCGACCCTGGGGAAATGACTGAGTGCATTCACCTTATCCAAGCCTCTCACGATGTGGGCAGGACGCAAAGGTCTGCGTTAGAGGGAAGGTTGGACAAGCGAGGACTTTTTTCTTCATGTAGGAGACTGAGGAGGGGGGGATTTTACTGGTAGATCTTACAGGTCGAAATTTGAATTGAATTTATTGTCTCGTGTGCAGAGGCACAGTGAAAAGCTTTGTCTTACGAGCAATACAGATCGCAGAGTTAAGTCACATCGATAGTAAATAATAGGGAAACAGCAGAAAAGCAAAAACACAGGGACAGGCGAATGTTTGTGAGTCCATTCAGTATCTAACAGAAGTCGGGTAAAAACTGTTTGGAAACCGGCTGGTGTGTGTGTGTGTGTGTGTGTGTGTGTTCAGGTTTCTGTACCCTCTCCCCGATGGTGGAGGGATGGTAGACGCAGAGATTTCTCCTCATCTCGGCCACCTCTCTAAGTTGGCACCCTGTCATGTATCTCTGGCTGCTCCAGTTGAGATGCTGGTCGATGGTAACCTCCCCAGGGTGTTGACAGTGAGGGAATCCAGCGACGGCAATGCCGGCGAATGCCAGGGGATGGTTTTTGGCGTCTGCTTTTGTTGGAAACGATCATGCCCTGCTGCGGTGCCAAAGTTACTGGCCGCCGAACGACCCAAAGTGGGGAGGGGGTGGGTGAACGAGATTAGTCTCACACCTCTGCTGCCAGCTGAACTGAGATGGTTTCGGATGACGTCTGTGTGTGGCCAGACACATTGGTGTAATCCTTCAGCAGCTCTGTTAGTTTTTAATGAAAGGCCAGGTCAATAGAGCTCCTTCATTGTTACGGGGTCAGTACCCACCTCCCCCACACCGTAGGACAGCGACTTACTCCCCTGAGTATTCGAGATGGGGGGCCTCTGTGTTTTTCCATGTGTTTACTTTAAAACTGTTGGGTTTATCTGAAGCCATTCAGGCAGTTGGCAAATACATGTGTATTAGTATTCAAGATATTCATCACCATCAAAGACGACAGTTTACAGTCAGATTGTGTGCCTTAAAGAAACTGATTTCCAAATGCGTTAGACTAATCCCGTGAAAGCAAATTGCCAAGATAACATCGCTCCGAATTGTCAGTTACCTCATGGTCCACAATCCCGAGCTGACGCTGATGACTTTATACAATGGCTTTCCTTCCCGAGAGAGTGATATTACTTCACAGATTCCCTATGGAAGCAGGCCATTCGGCCCATCAAGTCCACACCGACCCCTCCGAAGCGTTTCCCAACCAGATCCATTCCCTGATATTTCCCCCTGGCCAATCCACCCTAACCTGCACATCCCTGGGCACTATGGGACAATGTAGCACGGCCAATCCACCCTAACCTGCGCATCCCTGGACACTATGGGACAATTTAGCACGGCCAATCCACCCTAACCTGCGCATCCCTGGACACTATGGGGCAATTTAGCACGGCCAATCCACCCTAACCTGCACATCCCTGGGCACTATGGGACAATTTAGCACGGCCAATCCACCCTAACCTGCACATCCATGGGCACTATGGGACAAATTAGCACGGCCAATCCACCCTAACCTGCACATCCCTGGGGCACTATGGGACAATGTAGCACGGCCAATCCACCCTAACCTGCACATCCCTGGACACTATGGGGCAATTTAGCACAGCCAATCCACCCTAACCTGCACATCCCTGGGCACTATGGGACAATTTAGCACGGCCAATCCACCCTAACCTGCACATCCCTGGACACTATGGGACAATTTAGCACGGCCAATCCACCCTCACCTGCACATCCCTGGGCACTATGGGACAATTTAGCACGGCCAATCCACCCTAACCTGCACATCCCTGGGGCACTATGGGACAATGTAGCACGGCCAATCCACCCTAACCTGCACATCCCTGGGGCACTATGGTGCAATTTAGCACAGCCAATCCACCCTCACCTGCACATCCCTGGGCACTATGGGACAATTTAGCACGGCCAATCCACCCTAACCTGCACATCCCTGGGCACTATGGGACAATTTAGCACGGCCAATCCACCCTAACCTGCAGATCCCTGGGCACTATGGGACAATTTAGCACGGCCAATCCACCCTAACCTGCAGATCCCTGGGCACTATGGGACAATTTAGCACGGCTAAAATATCAGTGAGGGGGAATAGGTCTGGGTGGGTTACTCTTCGGAGCGTTGGTGTGGTCTTGTTGGACCGTGGGGCTTCAATGTCTTCAACTCAGTGTCTGCCTTCATAAGATCCTGCGTGATCCCAGGGGAGTTACTCACTGCAGGATTCCCAGCCTCTGACCTGCTCTAGTAAACCACTGTTTAGGTGGCGAGTCCAGTTGAGTTTCTTGTCAATAGTAACTCCCAGCATACTGATCATAAAGAAATTCAGTGATGGTAACATCACTGAATGTCAAGTGGGTGATGGTTAGATTCAGTGATGGTAACATCATTGAATGTCAAGTGGGTGATGGTTAGATTCAGTGATGGTAACCCCATTGAATATCAAGGGGGAGATGGTTAGATTCAGTCTTGGTAACCCCATTGAATATCAAGGGGGTGATGGTTAGATTCAGTGATGGTAACACCAGTGAATGTCAAGGGGGAGATGGTTAGATTCAGTGATGGTAACACCATTGAATGTCAAGCAGGAGATGGTTAGATTCAGTGATGGTAACGCCATTGAATGTCAAGAGGGTGCTGGTTAGATTGTCTCTTACTGGAGATGGTCATAGCCTGCCATTGTGTGGGCACGAATGTTACTTGCCATGCGACATAAATTGTTGTACCCTTCCGAGAGTTGGCGTTCTTGTGTTTCATTTCCTGAAGAAGGGCTCTGGCCCGAAACGTCGACTCTCCTGCTCCTTGGATGCTGCCTGACCTGCTGCACTTTTCCAGCAACACATTATTTTAGTTCTTGTGTTTCCGTCCTCATCAGTGCATGTTGAAAGTTTTTAACTTCATGGCACCTCTTAAGAATGGGTTTATGTTCTGTCCTGTCAAACAATGATCTGATAAGATAGGAAAAGGAATGAACCAGCGCAGAAGTTGGTCTCAGAGTGTATTTAGAATTGAAGAAGAGAAAGGAAATGATCTGTGCTTACAGCGAGACAATTTACAAATCGGCAAAACTAATTGGCCAAAAAGTAGGGTTGAAATAGAACTTCAGCAATGCTTTTGTTTAGAATGGGTCAAATAGAGGGGCCAAATGGCCTCCTGCTTCCATTTCAAACATTGAGTATACAACAAAAGGGATACACTGTCACAGATTTTCATCCTCCGTTCATCAGGACCATATGGCAAGAATGCCCCATCTCAAAGGCAGCAACCGCGCGAGAAGATGGCTCTGATTGGTTGGCATGTGGGGCTCTGACCATGAGAGGCCTTGCCATGGTGACCGCACCGGGGAACCCGCCTGTGCCAAGTGTTGGTTGGAGAAGCTGGGGAGGTTCATACGCCCGGGTCTGTCCTCTGCAGACGCAACGGCGTTTGACTCAATGCTCAGCAAGAGACAACCTTTCCCCACTCAGTGCCCACGTGAGCAGTCAGAGCCAACTTGCTCGGGTTAAATTTAACCCTGGATAAAACAAAAGGAACAGATTATCGGCTTGCTCGCTGAGCTGGTGAGTTCGTTTTCCGACGCTTCGTCACCATGCTAGGTAACATCAGTGAGCCTCCGGCGAAGCACTGGTGTTGTCTCCCGCTATCTATCGATGGGTCTTGGTCTGTTGTGATGGTTAGTGTGTTCTGTTTCTGAAAGGTTGATAAATGGGATCCGGATCTATGTGGAGTTCCGGTTTGAATGCCAGGACTCTCGGAATTCCTGCGCATGTCTCTGTTTGGCCTCTCCCAGGATGGATGTATTGTCCCAATCGGACTAGTGCCCTGTTCGCTCTGTGTAGTGTGTGGATACCAGTGATAGTTGGTCATGTCTTTTGGTGACTAATCTGAGCTCATGTATCCCAGTGGCTAGCTTTCTGCCCTTTTGTCCAATGTCATATTTGTTGCAGTCCCTGCAGGGTACTTTGTATATTACATTTGTTCTGCTGGTCGTGGGTATGGGCTCCTTTAACTTCACCCATCGTCATTTTAATGTGGTCGTTGATTTGTGGGCCATCATGATATCTAGGGGCCGGAGTTGCCTGGTGGTCATCTCTTGGTGACTAGTCTCTGGGAATGTTGTCTTCCTTGAGTACTGCATTTATCAGGTAACTGTTATTCTTGAAATCCTAGATTAGATTCCCTACAGTGTGGAAACAGGCCCTTCAGCCCAACAAGTCCACACCGACCCTCCGAAGAGCAACCCACCCAGATCCATTCCCCTACATTCACCCCTGAATAATGCACCTAACGCTATGGGCAATTTAGCGTGGCCAATCCACCCTAACCTACACATCTTTGGACTGTGGGAGGAAACTGGAGCACCCAGAGGGAACCCCACACAGATCCGGGGGTGGGGAACGTGCAAACTCCACACAGACAGTCTGTCCGAGGTGGGAATAGAACCCGGGTCCCTGGCGCTGTGAGGCAGCAGTGCTAACCACTGAGCCACCATGCTACGCCTGAATGGCGTGGTTGTTTCCATATACCAAGGGCTGCTGGGAATCTGGAGCTGGAGAAACACAGAAGGCCTTTGTCGTTTTGATGACAGGTCACAGAACCTGATATGTTAACCCTGTTTCTCGCTCCACAGTCGCTGCCAGACCTGCTGAGTTTCTCCAGCAAATTTCTGTTTTTGTTTCGAATTCATGTGTTATAAATTGGTGTTCCCGTTGAGACTTGGCATTCTTGCGATTCGGTCCTGATGAGGGCAACTTAAAAACCTTTGTTGGCATTTGTTTTCAAATGGAAAGGGTGGTTAAAGGAAGCATTGGGGCGAGGTCATGTGTTTCTGTCATAGTCACAGAGTCATACAGCACTGACCCTTCGGCCCAACCAGTCCATGCCGTACATAATCCCCAAACTAACCTAGTCCCACCTGCCTGCTCCTGGCCCATGTCCCTCCAAACCCTTTCCTATTCATGTCCTTATCCAAATGTCTTTTAAATGTTGTAACTGTCCCCACATCCACCAATTCCTCAGGAAGTCCATTCCACTCACAAACCACCCTCTGGGTAAAAATGTTGCTCCCCCCATATCTTTTTTAAACCTCTATTCTCTCATCTTAAAAAAACATGCTCCCTAGTCTTGAACGCCATGACCTTAGGGGAAAAAAAAACTACCATTAACCCTATCTATATCCCTCTTGATTTTATAAACCT
Source organism: Hemiscyllium ocellatum (assembly GCF_020745735.1). Classification (NCBI taxonomy): domain Eukaryota; kingdom Metazoa; phylum Chordata; class Chondrichthyes; order Orectolobiformes; family Hemiscylliidae; genus Hemiscyllium; species Hemiscyllium ocellatum. The sequence goes on from NC_083446.1 coordinate 8,225,679, forward strand.
TTATAAGGTCACCTCTCGACCTCCCATGCACCACTCAAAAAAGTCCCAGTTTTTCTGTGTAACTCAGACCCTCCATTCCTGGTAACATCCTGGTAAATCCCTTCTGACCCCTCTCCAGTTTAATAATATCCCTCCTGCAACAGGGCAACCAGAACTGGACACAGTGATCCAGACGAGGCCTCACCAATGTCTTGTACAACCCCAACATGACGTCCCAACTCCTGTACTCCTGAGCAATGAAGGCAAGCGTACTAAAAACCTTCCTCATCACCCTGCGATGCAAACTTCACAAAGAATTATGTACCTGTACCCCTGTGTCTCTCTGTTCTACAACACTACCCAGGGCCCTACCATTAATTGTACATGCCATATGCTTGTTTGTTGTAGCGAAATGCCATACCTCACATTTATCCAGGTTGAACTCTACCTGCCATTTTTCAGCCCATTGACCCATCTGATCAAAATCCCTTTGTAAACATAGAAAACCAGCTTCACTGTCTACTGTGCCACCAAATTTGGTGTCGTTTGCAAACTCACGAACCATGCCTTCGAAATTCCCATCCGCATCATTTATATAAATAGAGTCATACAGACGTACAGCATGGAAACAGACCCTTCGACCCAACCATTCCATGCCAACCAGATATCCCAACCCAATCTAGTCTCAATTGCCAGCACTTGGCCCATATCCCTCCAAACCCTTCCTATCCATGTCCCCATCCAGATGCCTTTTAAATGTTGTCATTGTACCAGCCTCCACCACTTCCTCTGGCAGCTCATTCCACACACGTACCACCCTCTGCGTGAAAAAGTTTCCCCTTAGGTTCCTTTCCCCTCTCACCCTAAACCTATGCCCCTCTAGTTCTGGACTCCCCCACCCCAGGGAAAAGACTTTGTCTATTTACCCTATCCATACCCCTCATGATTTTATAAACCTCTATAAGGTCACCCCTCAGCCAGGGGTGACCTTATAGTGCCCAGGGATGTGCAGGTTAGGGTGGATTGGCCGTGCTAAATTGTCCCATGGTGTTATGTGAAGGGGAATGGGTCTGGGTGGGTTGCGCTTCGGCGGGTCGGTGTGGACTTGTTGGGCCGAAGGGCCTCTTTCCACACTGTAAGTAATCTAATCTCATCTTCAAATATTGACAGTGGTTTACCTTATCCACCCAGTCCTTTCCTGTTAATATCTTTAACGCTGATCAGGCCTCCTCGGAGTGTGTCTGAAATCCATCACCTTGACCATCTGCGTCCCATCTTCAGCAGACTAAGAATGTCCCAAGGTGCCTTGCTGGCGGGTTGTCAAATATAATTTGACAGCGAGCCACTTACTGGGATATGAGGACAGCTCGATTCAAGGTGATGGTGTATTTTCCCCAGGAGCCTCTCGTGACTAATATTTGACCTCTCAAGCAGAAACATCAAGTAACAATCCCTCTTAACAGCCGGTTCTAAATTGTTCCGTAGTGCCCAGGAATGTGCAGGTTAGGGTGGATTGGCCGTGCTAAATTGTCCCATAGTGTCCAGGGATGTGCAGGTTAGGGTGGATTGGCCGTGCTAAATTGCCCCATAGTGCCCAGGGATGTGCAGGTTAGGATGGATTGGCCGTGCTAAATTGTCCCATAGTGCCCAGTAATGTGTAGGTTAGGGTAGATTGGCCGTGCTAAATTGTCCCATAGTGTCCAGGGATGTGCAGGTTAGGGTGGATTGGCCATGCTAAATTGTCCTGTAGTGTCCAGGGATGTGCAGGTTAGGGGGGATTGACCGTGCTAAATTGTCCCATAGTGCCCAGGGATGTGCAGGTTAGGGTGGATTGGCCGTGCTAAATTGTCCCATAGTGCCCAGGGATGTGTATGTTAGGGTGGATTGGCCGTGCTAAACTGTCCCATAGTGCCCAGGGATGTGCAGGTTAGGGTGGATTGGCCATGCTAAATTGTCCCATAGTGCCCAGGGATGTGCAGGTTAGGGTGGATTGGCCGTGCTAAATTATCCCATAGTGCCCAGGGATGTGCAGGTTAGTGTGGATTTCAGTACCCTAAACTGAGGAGACTCTAAATCTCCTGGTTATATATATATTTTCTTTACTTCTCATTGCTCCCACACTACTGCCTAACTGCAAGAGCGCTTGTATTTTCCCCAGCCCCCATGATGTGTGTGTGCAGGTGTGAGACACAGTGAGAGGCAACAGGTGAACAAATCTTTATTCAGTTTCTACCACCAGGGAGAAAGGACAGAGACTTCTTTCTGTTACTTAACTGAGGTCATAATCACAAAATCAAATCTTGCTACACTTTGCAACCAACTGACAAGAGCAGGACTTATACAGTTAAAATTCAGGCCTTGGATAGTGTTGTAGAAGAGAGAGCGCTAGGGGTTCAGTTACAGAATTCTTTGAAGCTTGCCTCAGTGGTTAAGAAGATGTTTAGCACGCTTGTTATAATTGCTGAGACCTTTGCATGTTGGAGTTGGGACGTCATGTTGGGGTTGTACAAGACATTGATGAGGCCTCGTCTGGAGTACTGTGTCCCGTTCTGGTCACCCTGTTACAGGAAGGGTGTTATTAACCTGAGAGGGTTTCAAAGAGATGTTACTGGGAATGGAGGGTTTGGGTTATAAGGAGAGGCTGGATTGACAAAGACTGGGTGTGGGGGGGCAACTGTTTAACGCAGAGAGTGACTCGCTCGCGCCGTGAGGCAGCAGCGCTGATCACTGAGCCAACCCGCTTCCCAGATCAGGTGAGATTTTCTTCACTGAAGGAGCCAGATGGGTTCAATGCCCCACTCCCCGATGTCATGGTCATCAGTCGATTCTCGATTCCCAATTTTTCCAAATCGAATTCAAGTTCCGCAGAACGTTAACGGATTGACGGTGATAATACCACCATCGTCTCCCCTTCCCCTCCACCCTCCTCAGTGTCACGCCTTCCACCCCTGGGCTTGGCTCCGCCTCTCAGCCACCGAGGGTGGGGTTGGGGGGAAAGCGCTCACTGTTCGACCAGCCTCAAGGCCTCTGAGTTGATGGTAACCCCTTCCACTGCACAGCGCAACAGCGCGACCTCACACTTTGTAAGTCTCTGAAAAGAGAGGAAAGCAGGATTGGCTGGGGGCACGGAATAAGCCTGGACCACGTGGAGGGGTGAGATAGAGAGACAGACAGACAGACAGACAGACAGAGAGGGGTCATGGTAACCTCAGCTTCGGAGTCGCAGCAGGCTTATGAAGTTAAAAATGCCAGTTTTTGTTTTGACAATGCGTCGAGCAACGCAGCCGGCAGTCACTGTTAGTGCACCCCCTGCGGTTCTCAATGATATGTTTCACGAAACATCAGATGCTAAAGTACGTGGAACAGATTTTGCTAATAACCCAGCCGAGGTGATAAATCTGTGACACACACACACACACACACACACACACACACACACACACACACACACACACACACACCACGCACACACACACCACACACACACACACACACACCACACACCACACACACCACACACCACACACACCACACACAACACACCACACACACACACACCACGCGCACACACACACCACGCACACACACACCACACACACACACACCACACACCACACACACCACACACCACACACACACACCACACACCACACACACATCACACACACACACACCACACACACACACCACACACACACACCACACAAACACACACACCACACACCACACACACACACCACACACACACACCACACACACACACACACCACGCACACACACACCACACACACACACACCACACACCACACACACACACCACACACACACACCACACACACACACACACATCACACACACACACCACACACACACACCACACACACACCACACAAACACACACACACACACCACACACACACACACCACACACACACACACCACACACACCACACACACACACAACACCCCACACACACACACACCACACACACACACCGCGCACACAAACACACACACACACACACACACACACACACACACACACACACACACACACACACACACACACACTGGCTGTAGGGTTTCTGTGCTGTCTAAGCTCTCAGGTTAGCTGTTGGAAGCCACCATTTACCACTGTTACAGAGACACGTCTCAGATAGGGCCTCGTCATTGATGCTTTCCTGAAGTGTTTGAGAACAGTTTGTTGCTGTTCGTGCCTGTTCTCTTCACAACTCCCACCTCGCTTTTCACCCGATCTAACCCGATCCCAAATCCTGTTAACAAATGCAGTCCACAAACTATTCTCCTTCAGTTCCAGATCCCACGGCATCTCTGCCCGCCTGGAACGTATGTTCTGTTATCCCCTTGTCCTGGGAGGTTACATCCTTTTGTTTCCCAATATTCCGAGCTCTGGAATTCCCTCTCTTAAGATTGAGTGCTATGACAGGAGCTTAGGTCAAACTTATCCCTCAAGTATCCTCATATTGGCTTACCCACCCTAACCTGCACATCCCTGGGCACTATGGGACAATTTAGCACGGCCAATCCACCCTAACCTGCACATCCCTGGGCACTATGGGACAATTTAGCACGGCCAATCCACCCTAACCTGCACATCTTTGTTGCTGTAGGGGAGGTGGTGTTGTACCATCTCCACACAGAAAATCGCCCAAGGCTGGGATCAAACCCGGGTCCTTGGCTCCGTGAGGCAGCAGTGCTAACCACTGAGCCACTGTGACGTTCCACAGCAGGGGGGTCTCGATGTTTGTTGACAATCCCAACCACTAATGTCACCCTTGAGTCACAATTTACTGAGATCCCTTCCTCATAACATACATGACCATCCTGTGTAAGTACCAAGCCAGACAGATGAGCAATTGTCTCTCGCTGCATCCAGATGTCAATCTGCTTGACGGTGGTGGACAGGTAGGAGTCAGGAGGTGAGTTACTTGCTGCGGTATTCCCTACCCTCTGACTTGGTCTTGCAGCCACTGTGTTTATATGGCTGGTCCAGTTGAGTTCCTGGCCATCCAGGGGCAAGTGGGGAGTATTCCCTCACACTCCCGACCTGTGCATTGTGGACAGGCTTTGGGGGGGGAAGTCAGGAGGTGAGTTACTCATTTCAGTATTCCCAGCCTCTGGCCCACTCTTGTGGACAATGTGTTTATGTGGTGAGTCCTGGTCAGTTTTGGGTCAATGGTAACCCCCAGGACGCTGATAGTGGGGGATTCAGCGCGGGCAACATCATTGAATATCAAGGGAGCGTTTGTTAGATTTGGTGATGCTAACACCATTGAATATCAAGAGAGCAATGGTTAGATTCAGAGATAGCAACACCATTAAATATCAAGAGGATGATGGTTAGATTCAGTGATGGTAACACCATTAAATATCAAGGGGGTGATGGTTAGATTCAGTGATGGGTTCACCATTGAATGTCAAGGGGGCGATGTTTAGATTCAGTGATGGTAACACCATTGAATGTCAAGGGGGTGATGGTTAGATTCAGTGATGGTAACGCCATTGAATGTCAAGGGGGTGATGGTTAGACTCAGTGATGGTAACACCATTGAATGTCAAGGGGGTGATGGTTAGATTCAGTGATGGTAACACCATTGAATGTCAAGGGGGCGATGTTTAGATTCAGTGATGGTAACGCCATTGAATGTCAAGGGGGCGATGTTTAGATTCAGTGATGGTAACGCCATTGAATGTCAAGGGGGTGATGGTTAGATTCAGTGATGGTAACACCATTGAATGTCAAGGGCAGAGGTTAGATTGTCCCAGTCTGTTATTGGAGATTGTCATTGCCTGGCATTTGTCTGGCGCCGATATTACCTCCCATCTTTGCGCCCAAGCCTGGTTGGTGTCCAGATTGTGCTGCATTTGGACACAGACTGTTTCAGTGTGTGAGGTGCTGAACATTGTGTAATCATTGCCGACTCGCATCATCAAATGCATAATGGACTCATTTAACGTTCCTCAGAGTGGTTATCTGTGCACACCTGCTCCAAAACTGCTGAGGGGGAACGAAAATAATCCACCACTCTCAACGCCTTCCTTTGTTGGACCGGCCTCTGAGACGGGGACTGAGCACGTCTCTCAGAAGCTGAGGGAGGTGGTAGTCAGGAAGGGGGTGCTGCGTTCGAGCGACCAGCAGCCAGGATCGTTCTCGGTCCTGAGGAAGGAAGGACGGTTCCTGCCCAAACGTTGCGAACTGATTGACAGCGTCCCTTCTCGCTCTGTGTGCACCAGCTGCGGCGCTCCCAGAGGGGGGATCGGTTAATCACACGAATCCAATCTCGATGCAAGTAATTCTCCGCTGCACCAGCTGTGCACTTGTTCACCAGCCAGCACTCACCCCATGCAGGCCGCGCTTGGGGAGGGGGGTGGGGGGGAGCGGGGTGACGCTGATCCACCTTCAGATCTCTGACTCCAGCCTACGCTGGGTGTGCGTCAATTAGGCAAGACCCTACTCTGCAGGCCCACCACCTCCTACCAGGCCGTCTTGTTCTGTCACCACAGTTTTGGTCATTCTGTATGGGGCTTCACCCTCACATTCACATCCGTAGGCCCCATTTGTATCCTCCTCCCCAGACCCCATGTATATCCTATTGCCCAGGCCCGACACGTATTCTCCTCCCTAGGCCCCACATATATCCTAATCCCCAGACTCTATATATATCCTAATGCCCATGCCCCACATATATCCTAATGCCCATGTACCACATATATCCTAACTCTCAGGCCCCATTTTTATCCTAATCCCCAGGCCCCACATATATCCTCATTCTATGGCCCCACATATATCCTAATGCCCAGGCCCCGCATATATCCTAGTTCCCAGCCCCCACTTGTAATCTCTTCCCCAGGCCCCACATATATCCTCATTCTATGGCCCCACATATATCCTAATCCCCAGTCCCCACATATATCCTAATTCTCAGACCCCACATATATCCTAGTTCCCAGTCCCACTTGTAATCTCCTCCCCAGGCCCCACATATATCCTAATTCTATGGCCCCACATACATCCTAATCCCCAAACCCCACATTTATCCTAATTCCCAGGCCCCACTTATATCCTCCTCCCGAGAGCCCCCACCCCGCTCAGATCGTCCTCCCCAGGCCGCGCTCCCGTCCTCAGACCTGAGTTCAGCCTTGCTCCAAGTGCGGGTGGGGCCCCTCACTCAGGCAGCTGCCCCTCCAATCAGAGGCTATTTCCCTTCTGTGTTCACCCAGACTGTCAGGAAGAGAAACAGCCTCTGATTGTTGGAGCATCGCCCGGCAGAATCCTCTATGCGTGCTTACCTGTGCTTGAGGTAACGCCTGGGAGCCTGGGGCTGGAGGCGCCTGTGGGTTAGACTGAAAGAGGCATCACAACAGCTTACCCAGCCTCCTCTGACAGCACCTTCCAAATGTTTGACCTCTTCCATGTCAACGGTACCATCTACAAGACCCCCGCAGAGAGTTCACAAAGGCTCCGTCTGGGACAAAGCAGCCCCCGCTCAATTGGCACCACACCCCCTCCCTCCACCCCTCAGTAGCAGCAGTGTGTACCATCTACAAGACGCACTGCAGCAACTCCCTGAGGCTCCTCAGGCAGCACCTTCCAAACCCACCACCATCTGGAAGGAGAAAGGGCAGCAGACACATGGGAATATGAAAAGGTTCCCCATGGTAGGCTCTTCATAAAGTCAGGAAGTATGGGATACAAGGAGATTTGGCGATCTGGATTCAGAATCGGCTGGCTGACAGAAGGCAGAGAGTGGTTGTAGATGGAATGTATTCTGCCTGGGGGTCAGTGGTGAGTGGGGGTCCCGCAGGGCTCTGTCTGTGGGCCTCTGGTCTTTGTAGTTTTTATACATGACTTGGATGAGGAGGTTGAGGGGTGGGTTAGTAAATTTGCAGATGACACAAAGGTCGGAGGAATCGTCGATAGTATCGAGGGCTACTGCAGGCTGCAGCGCGACATAGACAGGATGCAGAGCTGGGCTGAGAAATGGCAGATGGAGTTCAACCTGGATAAATGTGAAGTGATGCGTTTTGGAAGGTCAAACTTGAATGCTGAATATAGGATTAAAGACAGGATTCTTGGCAGTGTGGAGGAACAGAGGGATCTCGGTATTCAATAACATAGATCTCTCAAAGTTGCCACCCAAGTGGATAGGGTTGTTAAGAAAGCATATGGTATTTTGGCTTTCATTAACAGGGGGATCGAGTTTAAGAGCTGCGAGGTTTTGCTGCAGCTCTACAAGTCCCTGGTGAGACCGTACGTGGAATATTGTGTCCAGTTCTGGTCGCCCTACTGTAGGAAAGATACAAAGGCTTTGGAGAGGGTGCAAGGCAGGTTTACCAGGATGTTACCTGGACTGGAGGGCTTGCCTTATGAAGCAAGGTTGAATAAGCTCAGACTTTTCTCTCTGGAGAGGAAGAGAGGTGACCTGATCGAGGTGTACAAGGTAACGAGAGGCAAGGATAGAGGCAATAGCCAGAGACTTTTCCCCAGGGCAGGATTGACTGGGATGAGGGGTTATAGTTTGAAGATATTAGGAGGAAGGTATAGAGGAGACGTCAGGGGTAGGTTCTTTAACCAGAGAGTTGTGAACGCAGAGTCATTGGTAGAAGCAGAGTCATTGGGGACATTTAAGCGACTGCTGGGCATCACATGGATAGCAGTGAGTTGAGGGGGGGGGCGTAGGTTAAGTTACTATATTTTACATTAGGATTAAATCTCGGCACGACATCGTGGGCAGAAGGGCCTGAACTGTGCTGTACTTTTCCATGTTCTGACACATGGTCAGAATCCTGGAACGCCCTCCCCCAGTGCATTGTGGGTCTAACCCACAGCACACGGACTGCAGCGGTTCAAGATGGCCGCTCACCCACCCCCCCCACCTTCTCAAGGGGGCAATTAGGGAGGATTGGCCGTGCTAAATTGTCCCATAGTGCCCAGGGATGTGCAGGTTAGGGTGGATTGGCCGTGCTAAATTGTCCCATAGTGCCCAGGGATGTGCAGGTTAGGGTGGATTGGCCGTGCTAAATTGTCCCATAGTGCCCAGGGATGTGCAGGTTAGGGTGGATTGGCCGTGCTAAATTGTCCCATAGTGCCCAGGGATGTGCAGGTTAGGGTGGATTGGCCGTGCTAAATTGTCCCATAAGTGCCCAGGGATGTGCAGGTTAGGGTGGATTGGCTGTGCTAAATTGTCCCATAGTGCCCAGGGATGTGCAGATTAGGGTGGATTGGCCGTGCTAAATTGTCCCATAGTGCCCAGGGATGTGCAGATTAGGGTGGATTGGCCGTGCTAAATTGTCCCATAGTGCCCAGGGATGTGCAGGTTAGGGTGGATTGGCCGTGCTAAATTGTCCCATAGTGCCCAGGGATGTGCAGGTTAGGGTGGATTGGCCGTGCTAAATTGTCCCATAGTGCCCAGGGATGTGCAGGTTAGGGTGGATTGGCCGTGCTAAATTGTCCCATAGTGCCCAGGGATGTGCAGGTTAGGGTGGATTGGCCGTGCTAAATTGTCGCTGCAAATGTGTTGCTGGTCAAAGCACAGCAGGTTAGGCAGCATCTCAGGAATAGAGAATTCGACGTTTCGAGCATAAGCCCTTCATCAGGAATAAGAGAGAGAGCCAAGCCGGCTGAGATAAAAGGTAGGGAGGAGGGACTAGGGGGAGGGGCGATGGAGGTGGGATAGGTGGAAGGAGGTCAAGGTGAGGGTGATAGGCTGGAGTGGGGTGGGGGCGGAGAGGTCAGGAAGAGGATTGCAGGTTAGGAGGGCGGGGCTGAGTTGAGGGAACCGACTGAGACAAGGTGGGGGGAGGGGAAATGAGGAAGCTGGAGAAATCTGAATTCATACCTTGTGGTTGGAGGGTTCCCAGGCGGAAGATGAGGCGCTCCTCCTCCAGCCGTCGTGTAGTTGTGTTCTGCCGGTGGAGGAGTCCAAGGACCTGCATGTCCTCGGTGGAGTGGGAGGGAGAGTTAAAGTGTTGAGCCACGGGGTGATTGGGTTGGTTGGTTCGGGCGGCCCAGAGGTGTTCTCTGAAGCGTTCCGCAAGTAAGCGGCCTGTCTCACCAATATAGAGGAGGCCACATCGGGTGCAGCGGATGCAATAGATGATGTGTGTGGAGGTACAGGTGAACTTGTGGCGGATATGGAAGGATCCCTTGGGGCCTTGGAGGGAAGTGAGTGTGGAGGTGTGGGCGCAAGTTTTACATTTCCTGCGGTTGCAGGGGAAGGTGCCGGGGGTGGAGGTTGGGTTGGTGGGGGGTGTGGATCTGACAAGGGAGTCACGAAGGGAGTGGTCCTTGCGGAACGCTGATAGGGGAGGGGAGGGAAATATATCCTTGGTGGTGGGGTCCGTTTGGAGGTGGCGGAAATGGCGGCGGATAATACGTTGTATGCGCAGGTTGGTGGGGTGGTAGGTGAGAACCAGTGGGGTTCTGTCTTGGTGGCGGTTGGAGGAGCGGGGCTCAAGGGCGGAGGAGCGGGAAGTGGAGGAGATGCGGTGGAGGGCATCGTCGATCACGTCTGGGGGGAATCTGCGGTCCTTGAAGAAGGAGGCCATCTGGGCTGTGCGGTGTTGGAATTGGTTCTCCTGGGAGCAGATGCGGCGGAGACGAAGGAATTGGGAATATGGGATGGCGTTTTTACAGGGGGCAGGGTGGGAGGAGGTGTAGTCCAGGTAGCTGTGGGAGTCAGTCGGTTTATAATAGATGTCTGTGTTGAGTCGGTCGCCCGAGATAGAAATGGAAAGGTCTAGGAAGGGGAGGGAGGAGTCTGAGACAGTCTAGACCTTTCCATTTCTATCTCGGCTCCTCCCTCCCCTTCCTAGACCTTTCCATTTCTATCTCGGGCGACCGACTCAACACAGACATCTATTATAAACCGACTGACTCCCACAGCTACCTGGACTACACCTCCTCCCACCCTGCCCCCTGTAAAAACGCCATCCCATATTCCCAATTCCTTCGTCTCCGCCGCATCTGCTCCCAGGAGAACCAATTCCAACACCGCACAGCCCAGATGGCCTCCTTCTTCAAGGACCGCAGATTCCCCCCAGACGTGATCGACGATGCCCTCCACCGCATCTCCTCCACTTCCCGCTCCTCCGCCCTTGAGCCCCGCTCCTCCAACCGCCACCAAGACAGAACCCCACTGGTTCTCACCTACCACCCCACCAACCTGCGCATACAACGTATTATCCGCCGCCATTTCCGCCACCTCCAAACGGACCCCACCACCAAGGATATATTTCCCTCCCCTCCCCTATCAGCGTTCCGCAAGGACCACTCCCTTCGTGACTCCCTTGTCAGATCCACACCCCCCACCAACCCAACCTCCACCCCCGGCACCTTCCCCTGCAACCGCAGGAAATGTAAAACTTGCGCCCACACCTCCACACGCACTTCCCTCCAAGGCCCCAAGGGATCCTTCCATATCCGCCACAAGTTCACCTGTACCTCCACACACATCATCTATTGCATCCGCTGCACCCGATGTGGCCTCCTCTATATTGGTGAGACAGGCCGCTTACTTGCGGAACGCTTCAGAGAACACCTCTGGGCCGCCCGAACCAACCAACCCAATCACCCCGTGGCTCAACACTTTAACTCCCCCTCCCACTCCACCGAGGACATGCAGGTCCTTGGACTCCTCCACCGGCAGAACACAACTACACGACGGCTGGAGGAGGAGCGCCTCATCTTCCGCCTGGGAACCCTCCAACCACAAGGTATGAATTCAGATTTCTCCAGCTTCCTCATTTCCCCTCCCCCCACCTTGTCTCAGTCGGTTCCCTCAACTCAGCCCCGCCCTCCTAACCTGCAATCCTCTTCCTGACCTCTCCGCCCCCACCCCACTCCGGCCTATCACCCTCACCTTGACCTCCTTCCACCTATCCCACCTCCATCGCCCCTCCCCCTAGTCCCTCCTCCCTACCTTTTATCTCAGCCTGCTTGGCTCTCTCTCTTATTCCTGATGAAGGGCTTATGCTCGAAACGTCGAATTCTCTATTCCTGAGATGCTGCCTAACCTGCTGTGCTTTGACCAGCAACACATTTGCAGCTGTGATCTCCAGCATCTGCAGACCTCATTTTTTACTCGTGCTAAATTGTCCCATAGTGCCCAGGGATGTGCAAGTTAGGGTGGATTGGCCGTGCTAAATTGTCCCATAGTGCCCAGGGATGTGCAGGTTAGGGTGGATTGGCCGTGCTAAATTGTCCCATAGTTGTCCAGGGATGTGCAGGTTAGGGTGGATTGGCCATGCTAAATTGTCCCATAAGTGCCCAGGGATGTGCAGGTTAGGGTGGATTGGCCGTGCTAAATTGTCCCATAGTGCCCAGGGATGTGCAGGTTAGGGTGGATTGGCCGTGCTAAACTGTCCCATAGTGCCCAGGGATGTGCAGGTTAGGGTGGATTGGCCGTGCTAAATTATCCCATAGTGCCCAGGGATGTGCAGGTTAGGGTGGATTGGCCGTGCTAAATTGTCCCATAGTGCCCAGGGATGTGCAAGTTAGGGTGAGCTGCTGTATTTTGGAAAGTCAAATCAAGGCAGGAGTTTCCTGGTGAACGGTCGGGCCTTAAGGAGTGTAGTGGGACAGAGGCACCTTGGAGTTCAGGTACACGGTTCTCTGAGAGTGGAGTCCCAGGTAGACAGGGCAGTGAGGAAGGCGTTTGGTACACTGGCCTTCATCAGTCAGGGCCTTGAGGATAGACGTTGGGGAGGTATGTTGCAGTTGTACAGGAGGTTGGTGAGGCCGCACTTGGAGTATTGTGTTCAGTTTGGTCCCCGTGTGATAGGAAGGATGTTATTAAACTGGAAAGAGTGTGGAAGGAATTTACAAGGATGTTGGCAGGACTCCAGGGACTGAGTTATAGGGAGAGGTTGGACAAGCGAGGACTGTTTCCGTTAGAGCGTAGGAGGCTGAGGGGGGGACCATATAGAGGTGTATAAGATCATGAGAGGCATGGACAGGGTGAACGCACTCAGTCTTTACCCCAGGGTCGGGGAATCGAGGACTAGGGGGCATCAGTTTAAGGTGAGAGGGGAAAGAATAAAAGGGAACCTGAGGGGCAACATTTTTACCCAGAGGGTGGTACGCAGATGGAATGAGCTGCCAGAGGAAGCGGTTGAGGTGGGTACATGAACAACATTTAAAAGGCATTGGGACAAATACATGGATAGGAAAGGATATGGGCCACATGCAGGGACATGGGGGGAACATGGACGGACATTATTTGGCCAGTTTGGGTTGAAGGGATTGTCTCTGTGCTGTAGGACTCTGCGCTTTGTTGATGTTGGATGGCGGTTGAGGGAGCGAGGGGAGTGAATGGCGGCAGCATTCCTAGCTTTCGGTGAGGTGTAGGTAGGAGGAGGCGCGTCGGCTGCTGATACCTCGACGCTTGCGGCCTACCTCAGGCCTCCCCTCAGCAGCCCTCACCATCCAGCCTCTGGGCGTCTCCCCCCCCTCACCACTCTCCTGCCTCTTCACTGAGGGTAGGTGCCTGAGATACTGTGTCAAGCCGGAAGGCAAGACAGCACGATGGTTGAGACATTGTGATGGCACAACATGGACCCAAGACATCAAATTAAGGATCCCGGCCGTGATTTGATTTCCCAGTCCCTGAAGTGAGTTGTTTATTAGTCACCAATAGGCTCCTAAATCTCACTATATCACATTTTATCGCGCATTTTCCTGCACTTAATGGATTAAAATCATATCAGTTTAGCGTGTCTCGTCAGGACTCTATGGCCGTATGGTCCCTCAAGGAATATTAACCACAGACAGAGCCTCTTAAGCACAGCTCTTACACGTTAATAAAGTGGGTTGGGCTTTGAATATTTAATTAATGCTTTAGAGTACTTGAGATTGGACTATTAACTGTCCATTTCTCTGCAGTTTGAAAGAGATTCCCTTTTGCAAGATAGCGCGTGTTTCGTGCGTTCTTTCGGAGAAATCTGTGCTGTAACACGGGCAAATGATTCCCCCGACAAACTGCCGGGAGCGGGATCGTGGTCCGGGCCAGGCCGTTCGGCCCAACCGGGTCCTGCTTTCCCAGCACCTGCTCCACAGCCTTGAGTGTTTAGGAGAGGGAAATGCAGTCATCGGGGCGCACACTCTGGGGCCAGACCCTTCGGCCCAACCCCGGTCAGATGCTGCCCGATCCGCTGTGCTATCCCAGCACCACACTCTCGGCCCTGATCTCCGGCATTTGCAGTCCTCGCCTTCCCTCGTTCATCACAACCACCCGATGAAAGAGCAGCGCTCTGAAAGCTAGTGCTTCCAAATTGACCTGTTGGACTATAAGCTGTGGGATTTTTAAACCTTGAGCGATCCCCAAACTAAACTAGTCCCGCCTCCCTGCCCTTGGCCCCCTGTTCCCTCCAAACCCTTTCCTATTCATGTCTTTTTTCTAAATCTCTGGGATTGGCCCAGGGATGTGCAGGTTAGGGTGGATTGGCCGTGCTAAATTGTCCCATAGTTGCAGGGATAAGTTTTTCAGTTGGGGTTGGGAAGGACGCTCTTTGGAGGATCACTGTGGGCTCGATGGGCCGAATGGCCTGCTTCCAAGCTGTGTGGATCCTATTTTATGATTTCTTCGAGGCTATAGAGATTGAACAGTTGGGGTGAGAGCACGGGAATGGGACGAGTACTGAATAATGGGGTGGGCTATATGGCCTATTGTTTACAAGAGGTGATACTGCCAGGATCAGTCCATCAGGATCTCCCTCCGACCCCAACAGTGCTAGCTTCCCCTCGGAGCTGTCTGCATCGATGTGCTGAGGGAAGAAGCATTCCGAGAGAAACAGGGAAGCAGAATGGGTCAACAGATGCGAGAGTTAATGCAGCTTTTCTGTGGAATGTTAATTATCGTCAGTTGTCGTTTTGGTGTCGGGAGAATGAGCGATTGTGAAACGCTGCTGATAAATAGGCCTGTGATGCAAAACTGTGTGCAACGGTTCCCGCTGAGAGTGTCGGGGCTTCTATTAACGCCTCCTGTCAGTCCGGGCTGCTCCTTCCCGGAGATATTGAGTGGCCGTCTGTTGTGAAGAGAAAGGGAGGGCCAAGTGAACTGGTGGCCATCTTGGCTGCCCAGGGCATGCCCCTCCCCCACCTCACCACCCACCCTCATCCAGCTCACAGGAAGTGGGGTTTTTTCCCTCATCGCCAATCGCACGGACGTACACGTTTATAATCCCCAGCCTCGTTGTTCACCCCAACGCCGGTCAAAGGTTGGTCTCGACTCCCACCTCGCAGACTCACTCACCCACCTCCTTCGCAGCCACTGCCCTACTCCCTCTGACTCCCCCCCCCGGCGAGACCAGAGTTTAACCAGCTATGCCTTAGAAAGTGTTCTCCACTCTCTGAGGGAAAGGCAGTTCGAAAGTCTGACCCTCTGACAATGCAGCACTCCCTCAGTACTGACCCTCCGACAGTGTGGCACTCCCTCAGTACTGACCCTCCGACAGTGCGGCACTCCCTCAGTACTGACCCTCCGACAGTGTGGCACTCCCTCAGTACTGACCCTCCGACAGTGTGGCACTCCCTCAGTACTGACCCTCCGACAGTGCGGCACTCCCTCAGCACTGACCCTCCGACAGTGTGGCACTCCCTCAGTACTGACCCTCCGACAGTGCGGCACTCCCTCAGTACTGACCCTCCGACAGTGCAGCACTCCCTCAGTACTGACCCTCCGACACTGCTGCACTTCCTCAGTACTGACCCTCCGACAGTGCAGCACTCCCTCAGTACTGACCCTCCGACAGTATGGCACTCCCTCAGTACTGACCCTCCGACAGTGCGGCACTCCCTCAGCACTGACCCTCTGACAGTGCGGCACTCCCTCAGTACTGACACTCCAACAGTGCGGCACTCCCTCAGTACTGACCCTAGACAGTGCGGCACTCCCTCAGCACTGACCCTCCGACAGTGAGGCACTCCCTCAGCACTGACCCTCCGACAGTGCGGCACTCCCTCAGCACTGACCCTCCGACAGTGCGGCACTCCCTCAGTACTGACCCTCCGACAGTGCGGCACTCCCTCAGCACTGACCCTCCGGCAGTGCGGCACTCCCTCAGCACTGACCCTCCGACAGTGCGGCACTCCCTCAGCACTGACCCTCCGACAGTGCGGCACTCCCTCAGTACTGACCCTCCGACAGTGCGGCACTCCCTCAGCACTGACCCTCCGACAGTGCGGCACTCCCTCAGCACTGACCCTCCGACAGTGCGGCACTCCCTCAGCACTGACCCTCCGACAGTGCGGCACTCCCACAGTACTGCCCCTCCGACAGTGCGGCACTCCCTCAGTACTGACCCTCCGACAGTGCGGCACTCCCTCAGTACTGACCCTCCGACAGTGCGGCACTCCCTCAGTACTGACCCTCCGACAGTACTCTGTCATGACAGGATGTGCCGAATTCTGTAACCATTCCAAAAATGACACGTTGGACCAGAAAAGGCAAGAAGAGAGGAGGTGACAATGTCAGGTTTTGTTAGTCCTCACCTTGATAAACACATCGAAAACAGCAGTCAGGCAAACAAAAGCCTGACAGATCCTTCAATGAGCCAGGGACTGAGTGAATTTAATAGGAAGAAAATCGAATGGTAATTAGGAACATAATGACAGTTGCAATGCACTTGATGATTTCCATCCCAAGATATTTGAATGCGAAAGTCAGGACTTGCTGTTACATTAACTGTAATTTTCGAGGGATCTCTCGACAGGTATGATGTCCCCGAATGGAGAAATTGCCCATTTCAATTCATTATTTAACGGGAGATTGCGAGGAACAGGTTCCTCTTAGAGCTGTCCATTTCCAACATAGAATCCCCGCAGTGTGGAAACAGACCATTCAGCCCAACAAGTCCGCACCGACCCACCGAAGAATGTCACTCCCAGACACATCCCCTTCACCAATAACCCGGCACGACGTGTGTACCATGCTATGGGACAATTTAGCACGGCCAATCCACCCTAACCTGCACATCCCTGGACACTATGGGGCAATTTAGCATGGCCAATCCACCCTAACCTGCACATCCCTGGACACTATGGGGCAATTTAGCACGGCCAATCCACCCTAACCTGCACATCCCTGGGCACTATGGGACAATTTAGCACGGCCAATCCACCCTAACCTGCACATCCCTGGACACTATGGGGCAATTTAGCACGGCCAATCCACCCTAACCCGCACATCCCTGGACACTATGGGACAATTTAGCACGGCCAATCCACCCTAACCTGCACATCCCTGGGCACTATGGGGCAATTTAGCACGGCCAATCCACCCTAACCTGCACATCCCTGGGCACTATGGGACAATTTAGCACGGCCAATCCACCCTAACCTGCACATCCCTGGGCACTATGGGACAATTTAGCACGGCCAATCCACCCTAACCTGCACATCCCAGGGCACTATGGGGCAATTTAGCACGGCCAATCCACCCTAACCTGCACATCCCTGGGCACTATGGGACAATTTAGCACGGCCAATCCACCCCAACCTGCACATCCCTGGACACTATGGGGCAATTTAGCACGGCCAATCCACCCTAACCTGCACATCCCTGGGCACTATGGGACAATTTAGCACAGCCAATCCACCCTAACCTGCACATCCCTAGGCACTACGGGACAATTTAGCACGGCCAATCCACCCTAACCTGCACATCCCTGGGCACTATGGGACAATTTAGCACGGCCAATCCACCCTAACCTGCACATCCCTGGACACTATGGGACAATTTAGCACGGCCAGTCCCACCCTAACCTGCACATCCCTGGGCACTATGGGACAATTTAGCACGGCCAATCCACCCTAACCTGCACATCCGTGGGCACTATGGGGTAATTTAGCACGGCCAGTCCCACCCTAACCTGCACATCCCTGGACACTATGGGACAATTTAGCACGGCCAGTCCCACCTTAACCTGCACATCCCTGGACACTATGGGACAATTTAGCACGGCCAGTCCCACCCTAACCTGCACATCCCTGGACACTATGGGACAATTTAGCATGGCCAATCCACCCTTACCTGCACATTCCTGGGCACTATGGGACAATTTAGCAAGGCCAATCCACCCTAACCTGCACATCCCTGGACACTATGGGACAATTTAGCACGGCCAATCCACCCTAACCAGCACATCCCTGGACACTATGGGACAATTTAGCAAGGCCAATCCACCCTAACCTGCACATCCCTGGACACTATGGGACAATTTAGCACGGCCAATCCACCCTAACCTGCACATCCCTGGGCACTATGGGACAATTTAGCACGGCCAATCCACCCTAACCTGCACATCCCTGGACACTATGGGACAATTTAGCACGGCCAATCCACCCTAACCTGCACATCCCTGGGCACTATGGGACAATTTAGCACGGCCAATCCACCCTAACCTGTACATCCCTGGGCACTATGGGACAATTTAGCACGGCCAATCCACCCTAACCTGCACATCCCTGGGCACTATGGGACAATTTAGCACGGCCAATCCACCCTAACCTGTACATCCCTGGGCACTATGGGACAATTTAGCACGGCCAATCCACCCTAACCTGCACGTCCCTGGGCACTATGGGACAATTTAGCACGGCCAATCCACCCTAACCTACACATCCCTGGACACTATGGGAAGAAACCGGAGCACCCGGAGTGATCCCCATGAAGACTCCGGGGGTGAGAATGTACAAATGTTTAAGCTGGGTTGTTGTAGCATGTCACACAAGATTCTGGAACGGTCTGCCCCAGTCCCATTCCTGCAGGGGACAGTGGGGGGAATGGGGTACAAGATGTTGACATTGACTGGATTTCATCGTATCATAGTATTAGAATCAGGAGTAGGCCATTTGGCCCATCGAGCCTGGTCCGCCATTCATTAAGATCATGGCTGACCTATCCATTGTCTCAGCCCCTCCTACCTGTATTATCCCCATTACCCTTAACACCCCTACCAGGCAAAAACTCATCCAACTGTGTCTGGAATATATTTAATCGAGCTGTCTCTCCTGCCTCCTGAATTCCATAGATTCACTACTCTCTGGAAAAGCAGTTCCTCCTCATGTCCCTCCTCAATCCAGTCCCCCTCATCTTTAGGGCCTGTCCCCTCGTCCTAGTCTCACCCACCAGTGGAAACAACTCACCTGCCTCTAAGTTATCCACCCCATTCGTCATTTTATATGTCTCTATAAGATCGCCTCTCATTCTTCTCAATCCTAGCGAGTACAGTCCCAGGCGGTTCGACCTCTCCTCACAGGGTAAACACCCCTCATCTCCGGAATCGACCTAGTGACCCTCCTCTGCACCACCTCCAATGCCAGTGTATCCTTCCTCCAGTAAGGAGGCCACAACTGTGCATAACACTGCAGGTGCAGCCTCACCAACGCCTTGTACAATGGCAGCAGAAACTCCCTGCTCTTAAATACAATCCCTTTAGCAATGAAAGCCAATATTCCATTTGGCTTCCTGATTACCTGTTGCACCTGCAAGTCAACGTTTCAGGATTCACATACAAGTCTCTCTGCACAACAGCACACTGCAACCTCTCATTGTTTTAAATAATACTCTGACTGACTATTTTTACTTCCAAAGTGGATAACCTCACCTTTACCAACACTGTCCTCCATCTGCCAGACCTTATCCAATCTCAATCCCTCTGCAGGTCCTCCACGTCCTCTGTACTGTTTGCCTTTCCATCCAATTTAGTGTCATCAGCAAACTTGGACAGATTATACCCCCTTCCAAATCATTTATATACATCATGAACAGTTGTAGGCCCAACACCGACCCCTGCGGCACCCCACTCACCACTGACCTCCATCCAGAGAAACACCCATTTATCCCAACTCTCTGTTTTCTATTGGTTAACCAGTCCTCTAATCCGGCCACTACATTCCCCCTGACTCCATGCATTCCTATCTGATGGGCGAGTGGTTTGAATCCCACTGGGCCATTTGGTTTATAGATGTCCAGCACGGAAACAGACCCTTCAGTCCAACTCGTCCATGCTGACCAGGTGTGAGAACTGGGAGCAGGAGTAGGCCATTTGGCCCAACCAGCCTGATCCACCATTCAATAAGATCGTGGCTGATCTATTGGTGGACTCAGCTCGGCTTACCCACCCTCTGACCTTAATTCCTTTATTGCTTAAAAATCTTGGCCTTAAAAGCTTTCAGCGAGGTAGCCTCAACTGGGCGGGGAATTCCAGGGATTCCCAATCCTTTGGATAAAGAAGTTCTTCCTCAGTTTAGTCCGAAATCTGCTTCCCCTCATTTGGTGGCTGTGCCCCCTCGTTCTAGTTTCATTGGAAACAGCCCCCCCTCCTTCCATCTTATATATTCCCGTCATAATTTTATAAGTTTGTATAAGCACCCCCGTCCCGCTTCTAAATCCCAGTGAATATAATCCCAGTCCACCCAATCTCTCCTCGTAAGCCAACCCTCTCAACTCCAGAGTCGCGAAGAGCCTCCCCTTCACCCCTTCCACTGCCAGTACCTCCTTTCTCAAGTACATTAATGTGCGAGCACGTGGCCCACATCCCTGTGAACCCTGCTGAAACGTTGGGGGTTAAATCTGCTGGCAGTGGTATCCATGACAACCGTTGTCCGCGGTCGCTAATTAGGCTCAAAGACCAGCCCTTTTCACCTTTTTTTAACGGGGGAGTTGGAAATCTGCCACCCTCCTCCTGTCCGGGTCTACACGTGACTCCAGTCAGCTGCAGTGATGGGGCTTGGCTCTGAACCACCCCCCCCCCCCCCCGGGTCCATTAAGGGGTGGGGTGGGTGAGTGAGCTTATATCCTGGCTCTGCCTTTCCCCACCCCGGCTCTGAAAATGGAATGTGGGATTGTGGGTCTCGGCCGTGTGTCGCAGACAGTGACCAAAGTCCCTCCATTTTGCCTCCTGTGACCAGGCGAGGAGTGGTCAATGATGGGGTTTAGCAGTGTGCCTTGCAGTGTTTCCATCAATAAAGGGATTCAGGTTTTAAATCTGTCCCCTCACCCTAGTTCTGGATTCCCCCACCCCAGGGAAAAGAGCTTGTCTATTTACTGTACCCATGCCCCCTCATGATTTTATAATCCTCTATAAGGTCAACCCCTCAGCCTCCGATGCTCCAGGGAAAACAGCCCCGGCCTATTCAGCCTTTCCCTGTAACTCAAGCCCTCCAATCCCGCCAAACCCTTTTCTGAATCCTTTCAGGTTTCACAACATCCTTCCCATAGCAGGGAGACTAGGATTGCCCACAATATTCCAAAAGTGGCCTAACCAGTGTCCCATACAGCCGCAACATGACCTCCCAACTCCTGTACTCAATACTCTGACCAATAAAGGAAATCTTGTCTGAATTTGGTCAGTGAAGACAGGAACATGGATGTACATGCAAGTCAGGCCTTGCGTGAATTTGGAGGTTGTGACGTTGACGTTCCTTGACCATATCATCGCCACCTCCACTATTCCCTGTATTCGACGTAACCATTTCTGAGTCAGTCATAGAGATGCACAACACGGAAACAGACCCTTCGGTCCAACCTGTCCATGCCAACCAGATATCCCAAATTAACCCAGTCCCACCTGCCAGCACTTGGTCCATATCCCTCCAAACCCTTCCTATTCATCTCCCCATCCAGATGCCTTTTAAATGTTGTCATTGTACCAGCCTCCTCCACTTCCTCTGGCAGCTCATTCCATACACGCACCACCCTCTGTGTGAAAAAGTTGGCCCTTAGGTCTCTTTTAAATCTTTCCCCTCTCACCCTAAACCTATGCCCCTCTAGTTCTGGACTCCCCCACCCCAGGGAAAAGACAGTCCCTATTTACCCTATCCATGCCCCTCATGATTTTATAAACTTCTATAAGGTCACCCCTCAGCCTCCGACGCTCCAGTGAAAACAGCCCCAGCCTGTTCAACCACTCCCTGTAACTCAAATCCTCCAACCCTGGCAGTATCCTTGTAAATCTTCTCTGAACCTTTCAGGTTCTATGGAAGGGTCACTGGAAATGTTAACTCTACTCTCCCTCTCTCTCTCTCTCACTCTCTCTCTCTCTCCCTCTCTTTCTCTCTCTCGCTCTCTCTCTCTCTTTTTCTCTCTCTCTATAAAGCTGCAACATCTCCTCCAGCAATTGCTGATGTGATTCCTTGGTTGAGATGATACTATGGCTTTGGGTGGTCGATTTAGGCCTGGTTGCATTTTATGGAAAGATTTTAAGGCAGGGCTGTCCATTAAATAGCCTGTAAACCGCCTGTGAGACCTTGAGTGTTTTTTTTAAAAAGTTGGAACAATAGAAGCAGCCTGACTGGGTGGTGCGCAAGCTCCCGTTTGAACCAGGATTTTCGGTTTGTAGTTTTTCAGTATCAGCAGTTATTGCCTGGCCCCTGCTGGCTTGGAAGCTTGAGTAAATTCCTGCTCCACTTTCTTTGCTACTGGAGTTGTGTGTGAGACAAAATTTGTTTTTGCCTCTTAGCCAAGGAGTGTGTTCTGGGATGCTACTATATTGGAACAGTTAAATAGCCACAAATACTGTATCTATTATTGTGTTAAGTTATTCCAATTCCTTCTTTTATTGATTGTATTCTAACTACAGTGGATGCATAAAGTGTGTTTTGCTTTAAATCTGATGGTTTGGCTTGTCAAATTGCATCTGGAATGCAACATCTTACATTTACCTCCGAAATGAAAAAAGTTAGGGTCCAATCTCCCTTTGCAATGTCACTTGAGGGAAGGTGTGGCTTGGTCATTGAGGCAGTTGAATCGCTCCCTGAATACAGACAATGGCCCAGAGCAAGAGGGCATTGGTTTAAGGTGAGAGGGGAAAATGGACGTTGAATTCAGTAACTCCCTGGAATGGAGAGTCTAATGAATCCACAATCCATGAGTCCATTGTCAATTGTCGGAAAATCCCATCTGGTTCACTAATGTCCCTTGAGGGAAGGAAACTGCCATCCTTACCGGGTCTGGGCCACATGTGACTCCAGACCCACAGCGATGTAGTTAACTCTTAACTGCCCTTCTGGGCAATTAGGGACGGGGCAATAAATGCTGGGCCCAGCCAGCGATCCCCTCACTCTGCAAATGAATTTTTTATTAAATTTAAAGGGACGCAAGGGGTGATTTTTTTTCACCCAGAGGGTGGTGCGTGTGTGGAATGAGCTGCCAGAGGAAGTGGTGGGGGCTGGTACAATGACAACATTTAAAAGGCATCTGGGTGGGGACATGGATAGGAAGGGTTTGGAGGGATATGGGCCAAGTGCTGGCAAATGGGCCTATATTAATTTAGGGTGTCTGGGTCAGCATGGACGAGTTGGGCTGAAGGGTCTGTTTCCGGGCTGTATATCCCTCTGACTCTATTCTTCCAGCCAAACCTCACAACCCCCCGCCCCCCCCGCCCCCCCCCCCCCCCCCCACCCTCCCAACATTGTATTCCAACTCGGAGAAAGTGAGGATTGCAGATGCTGGAGATCAGAGTCGCGAGTGTGTTGCTGGAAGAGCGAGGCAGGTCAGGCAGCATCCGAGGAGCAGGAGAGTTGAGGTTGATAAAATTATGGAGGTTTATAAAATCACGAGGGGCATGGATAGGGTGAATAGACAAGGTCTTTTCACTGGGGTGGGGGTGTCCAGAACTAGAGGGGCATAGATTAAGGGTGAGAGGGGAAAGATATAAAAGAGACCTAAGGAGCAACTTTTTCACCCAGAGGGTGGTACGTGTATGGAATGAGCTGCCAGAGGAAGTGGTGGAGGCTGGTACAATGACAACATTTAAGAGGCATCTGGATGGGGACATGAATAGGAAGGGTTTGGAGGGTCATGTGCTGGAAAATAGGACTAGCTTAGTTTCAGGTATCTAGTTGGCATGGATGGATTGGACCGAAGGGTCTGTTTCCGTGCCATCTCAAAGCGAACATCCCAGTCTGCAAACTGCCATCAACATTCAGCTCCGTCTCCAAACTGTTTACAGCAGAGTTATCAAACTGAGTGGCTGCTGAATAAATGCAGTGTCTGACTGTGAATACTGTCTTAGCTGTCTGCCTGTGCTCTGGCATCTTTAATCTACTTGCAGGCGGTGTATCATATACGATGCAGGCCAATCAGCCCATGGAGGCCACACCAACATTCCGAAACGCATCCCACTCAGAACTGTTCCCCCAGCTCCATCCCTCTATTTCTTACGGCTAATCCACCCTAACCTGCACATCCCTGGGCACTATGGGACAATTTAGCATGGCCAATCCACCCTAACCTGCACATCCCTGGGCACTATGGGACAATTTAGTATGGCCAATCCGCCCTAACCTGCACATCCCTGGGCACTATGGGACAATTTAGCACGGCCAGTACACCCTAACCTGCACATCCCTGGGCACTATGGGACAATTTAGCACGGCCAATCCACCCTAACCTGCACATCCCTGGGCACTATGGGACAATTTAGCACGGCCAATCCACCCTAACCTGCACATCCCTGGGCACTATGGGACAATTTAGCACGGCCAATCCACCCTAACCTGCACATCCCTGGGCACTATGGGACAATTTAGCACGGCCAATCCGCCCTAAACTGCACATCCCTGGGCACTAGGGGACAATTTAGCACGGCCAATCCACCCTAACCTGCACATCCCTGGGCACTATGGGACAATTTGGCACGGCCAATCCACCCTAACCTGCACATCCCTGGGCACTATGGGACAATTTAGCACGGCCAATCCACCCTAACCTGCACATCCCTGGGCACTATGGGACAATTTAGCACGGCCAATCCACCCTAACCTGCACATCCCTGGGCACTATGGGACAATTTAGCACGGCCAATCCGCCCTAAACTGCACATCCCTGGGCACTATGGGACAATTTAGCACGGCCAATCCACCCTAACCTGCACATCCCTGGGGCACTATGGGACAATTTAGCACGGCCAATCCACCCTAACCTGCACATCCCTGGGCACTTATGGGACAATTTAGCATGGCCAATCCACCCTAACCTACACATCCCTGGGCACTATGGGACAATTTAGCACGGCCAATCCACCCTAACCTGCACATCCCTGGGCACTAGGGAACAATTTAGCACGGCCAATCCACCCTAACCTGCACATCCCTGGGCACTATGGGACAATTTAGCACGGCCAATCCACCCTAACCTGCACATCCCTGGGCACTATGGGACAATTTAGCACGGCCAATCCACCCTAACCTGCACATCCCTGGGCACTATGGGACAATTTAGCACGGCCAATCCACCCTAACCTGCACATCCCTGGGCTCTATGGGACAATTTAGCACGGCCAATCCGCCCTAAACTGCACATCCCTGGGCACTATGGGACAATTTAGCACGGCCAATCCACCCTAACCTGCACATCCCTGGGCACTATGGGACAATTTAGCACGGCCAATCCACCCTAACCTGCACATCCCTGGGCACTTATGGGACAATTTAGCACGGCCAATCCACCCTAACCTGCACATCCCTGGGGCACTGTGGGACAATTTAGCATGGCCAATCCACCCTAACCTGCACATCCCTGGGCACTTAAGGGACAATTTAGCATGGCCAATCCACCCTAACCTGCACATCCCTGGGCACTTATGGGACAATTTAGCACGGCCAATCCACCCTAACCTGCACATCCCTGGGCACTATGGGA
This sequence comes from Hemiscyllium ocellatum, assembly GCF_020745735.1. Lineage (NCBI taxonomy): Eukaryota > Metazoa > Chordata > Chondrichthyes > Orectolobiformes > Hemiscylliidae > Hemiscyllium > Hemiscyllium ocellatum. Next base: position 8,251,322 of record NC_083446.1, read on the forward strand.
CAATTTAGCACGGCCAATCCACCCTAACCTGCACATCCCTGGGCACTATGGGACAATTTAGCACGGCCAATCCACCCTAACCTGCACATCCCTGGGCACTATGGGACAATTTAGCACGGCCAATCCACCCTAACCTGCACATCCCTGGGCACTAGGGAACAATTTAGCACGGCCAATCCACCCTAACCTGCACATCCCTGGGCACTATGGGACAATTTAGCACGGCCAATCCACCCTAACCTGCACATCCCTGGGCACTTATGGGACAATTTAGCATGGCCAATCCACCCTAACCTGCACATCCCTGGGCACTATGGGACAATTTAGCACGGCCAATCCACCCTAACCTGCACATCCCTGGGCACTATGGGACAATTTTGCACGGCCAATCCACCCTAACCTGCACATCCCTGGGGACTAGGGGACAATTTAGCACGGCCAATCCACCCTAACCTGCACATCCCTGGGCACTATGGGACAATTTAGCACGGCCAATCCACCCTAACCTGCACATCCCTGGGCACTATGGGACAATTTAGCATGGCCAATCCACCCTAACCTGCACATCCCTGGGCACTATGGGACAATTTAGCATGGCCAATCCACCCTAACCTCGATCAGAGTTTAGAAGGACCAATGATGACTTCGATTGAAACCTCCCGGATAGATACATAAATAGGAAATGTTCAGAGGGATATGGGCCAAGTGCTGGCAAATGGGACTAGATTAGGTTGGGATATCTTGTCCACACGGACAAGTTGGGCCGAAGGGTCTGTTTCCGTGCTGTAGATCTGTATGATCCTACGATTTCAAGTGTTCATCCAAGTACATTTTAAAGGTTGCGGGGTTTCCCTCGCTGAACTACCTCGCCTGGCACAGAATTGCAGACCCCCACACCCTCTGGGTGTGAACGGCTTTCCCCTCGAAACCTCCAGCCTTCCACCTTCAAATGATGCTCCCTTGTTTGTGACTGTGAGGAGCAGCAACTTTCTATTCACCCCCATGCCCTGTTATTGATGGGGAGTGGTGGTCTTAAAGGATAAAATAACTCCCACTGCTCGCAAAAGTAATCTGTTGGAGTCTCCCGGGCAGTTGCAGCTTTTCATTAATCTACCTCTTAAGATGTTCTTTTATCCCCCACTATGAAATATGGAGAGGCCAGAATTCATCTTTCTCGGATTTGCATCTTTTACTTATTACTCATTGTGCAACTCCCTCCCCAGCATTCGTTATGATCTGTGTACCTCACTCACAGCCATTCATCTGTCCTTTATAATCCTACATGACAGTGCACTACTCTCTCACTCGTTCTCTCTCTCTCTCTCACACTCTCTCTCTCTCTCACACACACACACACTCTATTTTGCTCTGTCTCTCTCTCTCTTTTGCTCTCTTTCTCTCATTCTCTCTCTCACACACATTCTATCACTATCCCTCTCTCTCTTTCTCTCTCACTCTCATCCATGCACTCTCACTCACTCTCTCTCCCTCTCTCTCTTTCTCTCTCTCAATCTTTCATTCTCTATCTCTCTCTCACTCACTCACTTTCTCACTCTCTCCCTCTCTCTCTCATTCTCTCTCTCACACGCACTCTCACTCTCTCACTCACTCACTCTCGCTCTCACTCACTCCCTCTCTCTCCCACACACACACACACACACTGTCCCTCTCCCTTTCTCCCTCTCGCTCCCTTTCTGTCTCTCTCTCTGTCACTCACACTCTCTCTCTCTCACTCTCTCCCTCTCTCTCTGTCACTCACACTCTCTCTCTCTTACTCTCTCCCTCTCTCTCTCTCACACACACACACTCTCCCTCTCCCTCTCTCACTCTCGCTCCCTCTCTGTCTCTCTCTCTCTCTCACACACACACTCTCTCTCAATCTCTCTCTCTCTCACTCACTCATTCTCTCTCACTCTCTCCCTCTCTCTCTCTCACACACACACACTCTCCCTCTCCCTCTCTCCCTCTCTCACTCTCTCGCTCTCTCTCTCTCACGCACTCATCTTTCACACACGGAGCATGACATAATTTTGTCCCCGGTAAAACTGCTGAATTGCTCGTAGGTACACAGCACAGTTTTCCAACATTCAAAGGCATGTTCGGAGCGCCTTTGTACAGCAGGACCTTCATCATTTTCACAGGCATCCCCAGCCACTCAGGCCCAGGTGTGGCTCCAGACCACAGTCTGAATGTGCACAGTCAACATGGCAGTGTAGGGCAAATCTGCTACACGGACAGGAACTCATAGAATCCCGATAGTGTGGGAACAGGACATTTGGCCCATCAAGTCCAGCACTGACCCACCAAAGCACATCCCACACAGACCCCTGATTTAGGCCAATCCACCCTAACCTGCACATCCCTGGGCACTATGGGGCAATTTAGCACGGCCAATCCACCCTAACCTGCACATCCCTGGGCACTATGGGACAATTTAGCACGGCCAATCCACCCTAACCTGCACATCCCTGGGCACTATGGGACAATTTAGCACGGCCAATCCACCCTAACCTGCACATCCCTGGACACTATGGGACAATTTAGCACGGCCAATCCACCCTAACCTGCACATCCCTGGGCACTATGGGACAATTTAGCACGGCCAATCCACCCTAACCGGCCCTTCCATGGACACTATGGGACAATTTAGCACGGCTAATCCACCCTAACCTGCACATCCCTGGGACACTATGGGACAATTTAGCACGGCCAATCCACCCTAACCTGCACATCCCTGGGCACTATGGGACAATTTAGCACGGCCAATCCACCCTAACCTGCACATCCCTGGGACACTATGGGACAATTTAGCACGGCCAATCCACCCTAACCTGCACATCCCTGGGCACTATGGGACAATTTAGCACGGCCAATCCACCCTAACCTGCACATCCCTGGACATTATGGGACAATTTAGCACGGCCAATCCACCCTAACCTGTACATCCCTGGGCACTATGGGACAATTTAGCACGGCCAATCCACCCTTACCTACACATCCCTGGGCACTATGGGACAATTTAGCACGGCCAATCCATCGTAACCTGCCCATCCCTGGGCACTATGGGACAGTTTAGCACGGCCAATCCACCCTAACCTGCACATCCCTGGGCACTATGGGACAATTTAGCACGGCCAATCCACCCTAACCTGCACATCCCTGGGCACTATAGGACAATTTAGCACGGCCAATCCATCGTAACCTGCCCATCCCTGGGCACTATGGGACAATTTAGCACGGCCAATCCACCCTAACCTGCACATCCCTGGGCACTATGGGACAATTTAGCACGGCCAATCCACCCTAACCTGCACATTCCTGGGCACTGTGGGATAATTTAGCACGGCCAATCCACCCGAACCTGCACATCCCTGGGCACTGTGGGGCAATTTAGCACGGCCAATTCACCCTAACCTGCACATCCCTGGGCAGTATGGGACAATTTAGCACGGCCAATTCACCCTAACCTGCACATCCCTGGGCAGTATGGGACAATTTAGCACGGCCAATTCACCCTAACCTGCACATCCCTGGGCAGTATGGGACAATTTAGGGCGGCACGGTGGCACAGTGGTTAGCACTGCTGTCTCACAGCGCCAGGGACCTGGGTTCAATTCCCGCCTCAGGCGACTGACTGTGTGGAGTTTGCACATTCTCCCCATGTCTGCGTGGGTTTCCTCCGGGTGCTCCGGTTTCCTCCCACAGTCCAAAGATGTGCGGGTCAGGTGAATTGGCCATGCTAAATTGCCCGTCGTGTAAGGTAAGGGGTATGTGTAGGGGTATGGGTGGGTTGCGCTTCGGCGGGTCGGTGTGGACTTGTTGGGCCGAAGGGCCTGTTTCCACACTGTAAGTAATCTAATCTAATCTTTGGACTGTGAGAGGAAACCGGAGCACTCGGAGGAAACCTCGCGCAGGCACGGGATGGGGGTGAATGTGCAAACTCCTCACAGACAGTCGCCCGAGGGTGGGATCGAACCCTGACCCCTGGTGCTGTGAGGCAGCAGCGTTAACCATGTTTTGATTTGTTTGGACTTGAACTGTGTCATAAGAATAAAGTCTGTTTTGCTTAAACTTTGACCGAGCGAACCTCAACCTATTACACTGAGAGTCATAGAGTCACAGAGACGTACAGCACGGAATCAGACCCTTCGGTCCAACCTGTCCATGCCGACCCAGATATCCCAACCCAATGTAGTCCCACCTGCCTTTAAATGAAATGAGGATCTCGGCTATCTCCCTGATATGTGTTGGGGGGGGATTGGACTGGTCTATAACTCGCTGGAGTGACTGTTTGACCTATGACATCTCCTGAATCATAAGTTAGGATTGAGCGAATTGAGTGCATTGCAGTGAATGTAATATGTTTGGACTTTCAGCAGGCATTAGATAAGGTGTCACGCATTAAGCTTCTTAGTACGATAAGAGCCCATGGTGTTGGAGGCAGTATATTAACACAGAGAGTCGGAATAATAGCATTCTGTCACCCCACAGTGGAGTGCTGTGGATGTCATCCCTCGGTCACCATGATCCACTTTACACAGTTTCACCTGAATGACGTGGATGGAGAAAGTAGGTAAACGATCGACAAGTTTGGAGGTGACACACAAATAGGTGGGTGAGAGAGGATGGCACAGGGTTTAAAGGGATATAGACAGGTTAACGTGAATATGCAGGTGGAATATAATGAGACTGTGGTGCTGGAAAAACACAGCAGGTCAGGCCCGCATCCGAAGAGCTGGAGAATCAGCTCTTGCTCCTGCTCCTCGGACGCTGCCTGACCCGCCGCGCTTTTCCAGCACCACACTCCCGACTCTGACCTCCAGCTTCCGCAGTCCTCACTTTCTCCCAGTCGGAATACAATGTCGGGAAGTGTGAGGTCATGCACTTTGGCCGGAAGAAGGGAGTCATAGAGATGGACAGCACGGAAACAGACCCTTCAGTCCAACTCGTCCATGCTGTCCATGATATCCTGAATTAATCCAGTCCCACCTGCCAGCACTTGGCCCATATCCCTCCAAACCCTTCCTATTCCTGTCCCCATCCAGATGCCTTTTAAATGTTGTCATTGTACCAGCCTCCACCACTTCCTCTGGCAGCTCATTCCATACACGTACCACCCTCTGTGTGAAAAAGCTGCCCCCTAGGTCTCTTTTATATCTTTCCCCTCTCACCCTAAACCTATGTCCCCTAGTTTCGGACTCCCCCACCCCAGGGAAAAGACTTTGTCTATTTACCTTATCCATGCCCCTCATGATTTTATAAACCTCTATAAGGTCACCCCTCAGCCTCCGATGCTCCAGGGAAAACAGCCCCAGCCTGTTCAGCCTCTCCCTGTAGCTCAAACCCTCCAACCCTGGCAACATCCTCGTAAATCATTTCTAACCCCTTTCAGGTTTCAGAACGTCCTTCCTATAGCAGAGAGACCAGAATTGCAAACATTATTTTAAAAGTGGGCCTAACCAATGTCCTGTACAGCTGCAACATGACCTCCCAACTCCTGTACTCAGTGCACTGACCAATAAAGGAAAGCATACCAAATGCCTTCTTCACTATCCTATCCACCTGCGACTCCACTTTCAAGGAGCTATGAACCTGCACTCCAAGGTCTCTTTGTTCAGCAACGCTCTCTGGGACCTTACCAGTAAGTGTATAAGTTCTGCCCTGATTTGCTTTTCCAAAATGTAGTACTTCGCATTTATCTGAATTAAACTCCATCTGCCACTTCTCAGCCCATTGGCCCATCTGGTCCAGATCCTGTTGTAATCTGAAGTAACCCTCTTCGCTGTCCACTACACCTCCAATTTTGGTGTCATCTGCAAACTTACTAACCATACTTCCTATATTCACCTCCAAATCATTTATATAAATTATGAAAAGTAGAGGACCCAGCACCGATCCTTGTGGCACTCCACTGGTCACAGGCCTCCAGTCTGAAAAACAACCCTCCACCACCACCCTCTGTCTTCTACCTTTGAGCCAGTTCTGTATCCAAATGGCTAGTTCTCCCTGTATTCCATGAGATCTAACCTTGATAACCAGCATACCATGAGGAATCTTCTCGAATGCTAAATCCATATAGATCACCTCCACCGTTCTGCCCTCATCAATCCTCTTTGTTACTTCTTCAAAAATACTCAACCCTAGGAGTGGCATAGTGGATCACTGCTGTCTCACGGCGCCAGGGGCCCGAGTTCGATTCCACCCTCGGGCGACTGTCTGTGTGGAGTTTGTACATTCTCCCCGTGTCTGCATGGGATTTTCTCCGAGTGCCCTAGTTTCCACCCACAGTCCAAAGATGTGCAGGTTAGGGTGGATTGGCCGTGCTAAATTGTCCCATAGTGCCCAGGGATGTGCAGGTTAGGGTGGATTGGCCGTGCTAAATTGTCCCATCGTGCCCAGGGATGTGCAGGTTAGGGTGGATTGGCCGTGCTAAATTGTCCCATCGTGCCCAGGGATGTGCAGGTTAGGGTGGATTGGCCGTGCTAAATTGTCCCATAGTGCGCAGGGATGTGCAGGTTAGGGTGGATTGGCCATGCTAAATTGTCCCATAGTGCGCAGGGATGTGCAGGTTAGGGTGGATTGGCCGTGCTAAATTGTCCCATAGTGTCCAGGGATGTGCGGGTTAGGGTGGATTGACCGTGCTAAATTGTCCCATAGTGCGCAGGGATGTGCAGGTTAGGGTGGATTGGCCGTGCTAAATTGTCCCATAGTGCCCAGGGATGTGCAGGTTAGGGTGGATTGGCCGTGCTAAATTGTCCCATAGTGCTCAGGGATTAGACTTAGTGTGGAAACAGGCCCTTCGGCCCAACAAGTCCACACCGACCCGCCGAAGCGCAACCCACCCATACCCCTACATTTACCCCTTACCTAACACTACGGGCAATTTAGCTTGGCCAATTCACCTGACCCGCACATCTTTGTGACTGTGGGAGGAAACCGGAGCACCCGGAGGAAACCCACGCAGACACGGGGAGAATGTGCAAACTCCACACAGTCAGTCGCCAAAGTCGGGAATTGAACCCGGGTCTACAGGTGCTGTGAGGCAGCAGTGCTAACCACTGTGCCACCGTGCCGCCCACTAAGGTGGGCGCAGGGATGTACAGGTTAGGGTGGATTGGCCGTGCTAAATTGTCCCATAGTGCCCAGGGATGTACAGGTTAGGGTGGATTGGCCATGTTGAATTGTCATTTGTCAGGGGTAACTGTAGAGTAGGGGGAATGGGTCTGGGTGGGTTACTCTTCAGAGGGTTGGTGTGGACGTGTTGGCCCCCAGTCTCCTGTTTCCAGGAATCTATGAGAAGGTCTGTGAATGGGGTTTAAGAGTTGGCAAGTTGTGCTGAGGCCTTGGTCAGACCACAGCTGGAACACTGTGGACAGTGTCGGGGTCCCTCATCTGAGGGATGGTATGGCGTGGAGGAGCTGCTGTTGGACTGGGGGTGGACACGTTAAAAATCACGCAACACCAGGTTATAGTCCAACAGGGTTTATTTGGAAGCAGTAGCTTTCGGAGTACTGACAACCATCTGATGACGGATCAGCATTCCGAAAGCCCGTGCTTCCAAATAAATCCTGTTGGACTATAACCTGGTGTTGGGTGATTTTTAACTAAGGAAAGTCATGGCTCAGCTGATAACCCTCAATTCCACTTCTCTTGATAACCGTTGATTCACTCTGTAACGTTGGACACTGTGAGGCTGCATTCCCTCTCTCCCTCCCCTCTTATGTGATTGGTCAGCCCAGAACGAGAGAGTGGTCCCACTCTCAGGATAAGGGGGTCTGCCACTTTCTGACTCAAAGATTATTGAACAGGGAAGGGGCAATTATGGTTCAGTTACAACTGAAGTCACCCGTAGCCCATGAGTCACCACATTGTGCTGCTTGTTAGCATCTTTAGTTAAGATTAAGGCAAATAGATGATTATCTATTAATTGTCGCTGCAGGGAAACAGTATACGAAAGAAGGTGTTTGGTATGCATGCCTGTATTAGTCAGTGCATTGAGTGTAGGAGGTCATGTTGTGGCTGTACAGGACATTGGTTAGGTCACTTTTGGAATACTGTGCTCAGTTCTGGTCTCCCTGCTATAGGAAAGATGTTGTGAAACTTGAAAGGGTTCAGAAAAGATTTACAAAGATGGAGGGTTTGAGCTACAGGGAGAGGCTGAACAGGCTGGGGCTGTTTTCCCTGGAGCGTCAGAGGCTGAGAGGTGACCTTATAGAGGTTTATAAAATCATGAGGGGGCATGGATAGGGTGAATAGACAAGAGCTTTTCTCTGGGGTGGGGGGAGTCCAGAACTAGAGGGGCATAGGTTTAGGGTGAGAGGGGAAAGATATAAAAGGGAGCTGAGGGGCAACTTTTTCACACAGAGGGTGGTACGTGTATGGAATGAGCTGCCAGAGGAAGTGGTGGAGGCCGGTACAATGACAACGTTTAACGGGCATCTGGATGGGGACAGGAATAGGAAGGGTTTATGGGCCAAGTGCTGGCAAATGGGACTGGCTTAATTGAGGATATCTGGTCAGCATGGATGAGTTGGGCCGAAGGGTCTGTTTCTGTGCTGGAGGTCTCTATGCCTGGTGTGGCGCGGTAGGTGCTCTTGCAATTCAGCTACGTCGCTGTAGGATCTGAAGTCACACATGGGCCGTGTTAATGCCTGAATCATCACACTGTGCTGCTTGTAACCATCTCTGTTTAAGAGTTCGGCAAACAGCTATCACTTTGCGGCCTCACCTATAAATAGGAAACATCTGCCGCATCGAGATGAAGGGGAGATGGGAGGCGTAAGACTGAGACATTCAATGAGATTCTCTGCACGAGAGGAAAAGATGTCTGTAGCTCGATTTCAATCTCACTGTCCTGGATTCAATTGGGCCAGACAAATAGATTTTTTTTCCAGTCAACCAGACGTCCAATCGATGATAGTTCACCGTCGTCCTAACCGAGACCTGTCTCAACTCTTAATTTATTAATTAACCAATTATATTCGACAAGCCATGAGCTGGATTTGAACCCAGGCTCCTGATGCACAAATCTGGATCACTTCATTACTGGCCCCTTGATAACACCATTCTGCCTTCACTTTGTACCCATCTGCGCTCCCCCACCCCGGGGTTACACTCAGGAGGACAGAAGGCGGCCATTCAGGGGCACTGAGTCTCTGCTAGCTCTTGGAGATGTCAATAAACTTCGGCACCGCTCAGAGAAAACTCCCACTCACTTTTGACTAGGTGCCTTCTACATTTTTTGACTTATTCATTCATGGGATGAGGCCCAGCATTTATTGCCCTGTCCCTAATTGCCCCAGAGGGACAGTTAAGAGGCAACCCCATCGCAGTGGGGTCTGGAGTCACGTGTAGGCCCAGACCTGATAAGGCCGGCAATTTCCGAAAGGACATGGGTGAACCAGTTCCCTACAGTTCGACAACAGATTCACAGCCATCATTAGATTAGAATTCAAATCCCATCTTCTTCCATGGCAGGGTTCATACCCGGTCCCCAGAACGTCACCTGGGTTTCTGAATTAACAGTCCAGCGATACATACCATTGAAGGGCAGAGCAGGCTCGATGGGCCGAACGGCCCAATTCTGCTCTCGTGGTGTCATTCTCTACCTTTCTCCATCTCTGAACGAGCTCAATCCACAGCACCCCCCATATCACGACCTTCGGAGAGTGCGTTAGGGTCTCTATTCTGACCAGCACACTCCAGGGGAAAGACTCAACTGTGCCGTGGCTTAACGTCAAGGTTAACCAATCCTCTAACGCGGGAGTTCAGTCGCTCTCCCGCGGGCGCGGGCGCGCGTTCGCTAAGAGTTAACAAGGTAGGATGACACATGAAAAGGTATTGTGACTCACTGTTGTGAGCCGTAGGCGTGGAGCGGAATTATATCATTGAATCTCACCTCCCATATGGTGTATTTGGCTCAGCAATGTTCAGTTTCATTTACCACAGTTTCTATTTTCGGTTAATAAAAAGCCAACTCTCTCCTCGGTACATGGTGATTTTGAAGAACAACGCTCCTCCCTGCTCTGTGTGTCGGTTCCTTGGGTGTTTTCTGAATTCTCTGTCTCGGGATGTTGTGAAACTTGAAAGGGTTCAGAAAAGATTTACAAGGATGTTGCCAGGGCCGGAGGGTTCGAGCTATAGGGAGAGGCTGAACTTGCTGGGGCTGTTTTCCCTGGAACATCGGAGGCTGAGGGGGTGACCTGATAGAGGTTTATAAAATCATGAGGGGCATGGTTAGGGTAAATAGGCAAGGTCTTTTCCCCGGGGTGGGGGAGTCCAGAACTAGAGGGGCATAGGTTTAGGGTGAGAGGGGAAAGATATAAAAGGGACCCGAGGGGCAACTTTTTCACGCAGAGGGTGGTACGTGTGTGTGGAATGAGCTGCCAGAGGAAGTGGTGGAGGCTGGTACAATGACAACATTTAAAAGGATCTGGATGGGGACAGAAATAGGAAGGGTTTGGAGGGATATGGGCCAAGTGCTGTTAAGTGGGACGAGATTAGGTTGGGATATCTGGTCAGCATGGACAGGTTGGACCGAAGGGCCTGTGTCCGTGCTGTCCATCTCTGTGCCCCTCCGTGCGTCTCAGAGTGCTCACTCGCATCCACGCCAGCGTCCCCCTTCACCCCCATTTTTAAGTACTTTTTTGGGGGCAGTTTGCTGACCCCGGTTCTGAGGGAAGGTTGGGGTGGTGGGGGGAGGTTGCGGGGGGAGGGGGAAGGCGCCTGACCCGAAACGCGAACCTCTGATTTCGCTCCAAGGGTCCCCCCGCCCAGACCTGCTGAGTTCTTCCAGCCACTTCTGTTTCTGTTTCGCACCCGCCCTCCCCGCGCCCCCCTCCCCCCTGAGCTTGGAGGGGGTCAGTCAGTAAGGGGCAGGTCCTGTGGGACTGAGGAAGTGGGGGGGGGGGGAGGGACGCGCCGGCGGAGGGTTGACCCTCAGAGGGTCAGCGTTCACCGGGAACGCGCGCGCGCGCTGCACCGGTTGGCCGTGTCGCGGGACGGCCGCGCTCATGCGGAACGGTGTAGCAGGGGTGGATGGGCCGGGCTGTCCCTTCTTCCTTTGTCCTTGCCACCTGAAATCGAGGGAGGAGGGGAGGAGTGAGCCATTCGCCCCCCCCACCATTCCCCAACTCCTTCTGTTCCACGTCAGCCTCCTCCTATCCCCCTTCTCGCCTCCCCTCCCCTCAGCCACCCCTCCCATCTCTCCGTGACTGTGGTTTGACTTATTGATGTGTTTTGGGTCGATTACTGTCACATGTACCGAAGGACAGTGAAAAGTTTTGTTCTGCGTGCAGACCATACCAAACAAGGTGCGTTAAGGTGACAGAACAGATCGGGGAGTACAGTGTTACGGCTGTGGGAGACTGGGATCAACATTAGATGTGAAATTGGAGAGGGCCTGTTCATGAGGCTGGTAACAGTGGGGAAGAAGCTGTTCTTGAATCTGTCAGTCCGTGTGTTTGAGCTCTTGTCCCTCCTGCCTGAGGGAAGGGGCTGGGAGAGATTATAACCGGGGTGGGAGGGGTCTCTGATGATGTCGGCTGCCTTCCCGAGGGCAGTGGGGAGTGTAGATGGAGTCGGTGGGTGGAAGGTTGGGGAGGGACTGGGCTGTGTTCACAGCTCCCTGGAGTCTCTCACAGCCCTGGGCAGGACAGTTGCCGTGATCCATCAGGATAGTATGCTTTTGACGGTGCATCTGTAAATGTTAGTAAATGCTGAATTTCCGTAGCCTCCTGAGGAAGTAGGGGTGTCGTTGTGTTTTCCCAACCATCCCACCAACAGACGGAGTGTTGGTGACTGTCACTCCCAGAGACTTGACCGTCTCCACCTCAGCCCCATCGATGTGGGCAGGGAGGCGTGCTCTCCACTCCACCTCCTGATGGTGACGACCAGCTCTTTGGGTTGGTTGATGTTGAGGGAGAGATTGTTGCCTCTGGGGGGTGTGTGTGTGTGTGTGTGTGTGAATGAGAATGTGTGTGTGTGTGAATGAGAATGTGAGTGTGTGTGAGTGTGTGTGTGTGAGTATGTGTGAAGGTGGGTGTGAGTATGACTGTGTGTGAGTGTGTGTGTGTGTGTGTAGGTGTGTGTGTGTGAGCGTGTGCAGGTGTGTGTGTGTGAGCGTGTGCAGGTGTGTGAGTGCGGGTGTGTGTGTGTGTGAGAATGAGAATGAGAATGTGTGTGTGTGAGCGTGTGCAGGTGTGTGTTTGTGAGTGTGCGTGTGTGTGAGTGTGGGTGTGAGAATGAGAATGAGAGTGTGTGTGTGAGTGTGTGTAGGTGTGTGTGTGTGTGTGTGTGAGTATGCGTATGTGTGACAATAGACAATAGGTGCAGGAGTAGGCCATTCTGCCCTTCGAGCCTGCACCACCATTCAATATGATCATGGCTGATCATTCCTAATCAGTATCCTGTTCCTGCCTTATCTCTATAACCCTTGATCCCACTATCCTTGAGAGCTCTATCTAACTCTTTCTGAAATGAATCCAGAGACTGGGCCTCCACTGCCCTCTGGGGCAGAGCATTCCACACATCCACCACTCTCTGGGTGAAGATGTTTCTCCTCATCTCTGTCCTAAATGGTCTACCCCGTATTTTTAAGCTGTGTCCTCTGGTTCGGCACTCACCCATCAGCGCAAACATGTTTCCTGCCTCCACAGTGTCCAATCCTTTCATAATCTTATATGTCTCAATCAGATCCCCTCTCAGTCTTCTAAACTCAAGGGTATACAAGCCCAGTCGCTCCAGTCTTTCAGCGTAAGGTAATCCCGCCATTCCAGGAATTGACCTCGTGAACCTACACTGCACTCCCTCAATAGCCAGAATGTTTTTCCTCAAATTTGGAGACCAGAACTGTACACAGTACTCCAGGTGTGGTCTCACCAGGGCCCTGTACAGCTGCAGAAGCACCTCTTTGCTTCTATACTCAATCCCTCTTGTTATGAAGGCCAGCATGCTATTAGCCTTCTTCACTACCTGCTGTACCTGCATGCTGACCTTCATTGACTGGTGTACAAGAACACCCAGATGTCTCTGTACTGCCCCTTTCCCTAAATTAATTCCATTGGGGTAGTAATCTGCCTTCCTGTTCTTGCCACCAAAGTGGATAGCCATACATTTATCCACATTAAACTGCATCTGCCATGCATCTGACCACTCACCTAACCTGTCCAGGTCACCCTGTAATCTCCTAACATCCTCCTCACATTTCACCCTGCCACCCAGCTTTGTATCATCAGCAAATTTGCTAATGTTATTGCTGATACCATCTTCTATATCATTAACATATATTGTAAAAAGCTGCGGTCCCAGCACTGATCCCTGCGGTACCCCACTGGTCACTGCCTGCCATTCTGAAAAGGAGCCGTTTATCACTACCCTTTGTTTCC